>NC_059502.1:54937893-55240923 GCF_914767665.1 Harmonia axyridis | reverse complement strand
AGCACGGAAATATGCGTTGTCAGTAATTAGAGTTTATTAGACTTATTCTCAATATCATGAACAAAAACCTTCTCCACATTTTTGCAATAAAAAATGGGGAAATGACGGGAAATTTCTGACTTTGAGAAATATAATATTAAGGTGTATCAAATATTGTATATTGTGTACAAAATTTGATCATAACTTTTGTTCTTCGAAATGGATCTTATTTTCATTAATTGTGATGGATTTTGCTAGGAAAAATAATTATGTATGTTATCCTCACATGATGCCGAGCATGATGCTTCTAAATTCAACAAATCCTGAATTCTCAATTTCCAAAATAAATGCCCCCTAAGTTCGATGATTATGTAATACATTTACTGAACTAATCTTCAGAAGGTCATACCATCAAAAAATTGGATTAGACTACCTGCTATCAAAATATTGTCTTTTGTCACTTCGATAAAAACATTTTTCTGAGAAAACGAAAAAGTTAAAAAAAAATGATAAAAGTACCTCGGTCGTCTAGTGCTATTTCTCCTCTTCTTTTCTATTCTGTTTATTTTCTTTAGTTTTGATGCCGCTATTGATATGAAATTCTTGGAATTGTTATTCTATATATTCATACAAAATTTCAACACGGTCTGATCTGTTATCACTGAAATATTAAGTCTTTGTTTTTTGAAACTTTCCAAGATTCTGGTCACTCTATCCACACAAAATTTTGCACAAAAAACACGCAAAATCTAAACCAGATCGCTTCTGTAATCACGGAAATATTGAGTATTTTTCTACCAATATTCTTCTTGAATTTTCTACGGTTTGAATGCTTGGGGTCAGCTTGGAATTTTGCATGAAACTTGAAACTGTTATTTTATATGAATATCTGAAATTTCATTACCGTCAGTTTTTAGATATTATAGATATTTCTTCTCACATATCACCAACTTTTATTGGGTTTACATATAATTTTTTAAACAATAATCTACATTATAGTATTTCAATTTGCGAATGAAAAAAATTATGATTTTGTTAACTTTTCGTTTTTCGCAAAATAATTGATGATACGGTATTCCAACAAAGCACTGATGTATTTCAAAAATCCTACAAAATATCATTACAAAAGAGGCAAAACTCTAATTTTGTGAAAATTTTCAAAAATACTCATAAAGTATTTTCTCTCGACGAAACTTGGAACTTGGAACTATTGTAATATTCCTAACTTTTACTGATCATCCAATCGTTCTGGCAACATTATTTTTGTCTTTCCTTCTCTGGGAAACTATTGACAGATCACGAGAATGTCACGTGATGGTGTTCCCTCATAACGAATTTTACCCTGGCATTTGAGATCAGAAACTATCCCGGAAACGTTATCATGAATTAAATTGGATGACAGATTCGTCTACAAACAACAACTTTCGACTCACTGAGGAGAACCTTATCGTTTGGGGACATTCTCGGCTCAAAATTCTAAAAATACGGACATTGTGACAAAATGATAGAGCGATAGATTCGCAACGCTTAAAAACGACCTCAATAGGAACAGGATGATGTGAACTTTATTGTTCGGTTCTCGGATTTCAGGATTTAAATTTATGGCGGTTTCATATTCGGGATATCCAACAAATTTACGACATGAGTTAACTTTGACAGAAATATTGATCCAACAGTCTACCCAATTTCGTCATAATTCATTTCGCTTACTACTTAATTTTTGAGTGATGAAGTTTTCCTCAGACCAATTCCATTAGAGGTGCTCGCGTGTGTCTGCGGAAGTTAAATAATTGTTTTTACTTTCCTTGGCAACTTGCGCTAGTCTCTTCGAAGACACAGCAGAAAAGAAATGTAAGAATGCGTGACCGAAAGATAGATAGAAGTGGTGTTTCTACGATCCATCTGGGGCTCGTTTTCGGTCGAAGACTTAATAGCCTTTTGGGAAGTTGAAAAATACTGTCCTATTCGTTTATATTCCCATGGATTGAACACTGATTTTGATGGAAAAATTCAACAATTTCTGAACGTTATTGAAGTTCGTATCTTTTCAAGATTGAATGACATAACCTACTGAACATAAATGTCATAAGAAATGTCAAAAAATAATACAGTGTTTCAATTACAACCATTTCAAATTTATCGATCCTATTAGTAAACCCTTCATATTTGTTCAATAATGCAAATGTAGTCATGGAAGTTCTCAGATTGGCGAACATCAATTTTAATAAACCAATTGTGCCTTTAATTAATAAATATAAATTATCCATCCATTATATGGAGCTCTTCTCGGAAAGGTTTCTTATACATGCTATTAGATAAAAGGATTCAATCTATAAAATATAATAATCATTCATTATTCTCAAGCCCCAGATTACAACAAAATTGCTCGCCAATATGTGCCAATATGGGGTTCTCACTTGGATTATAACATATTTATGTTCTTTGCAAAGTGCGTACACAACAATATATCTTGCATCTGAGATGAAATTCGACACACATTTTAGCATTTTATCTGTCGGCTACATTACCAAAAATAAAAGTTCTATAAAAAATTAAGCATGCGTCGGTAAATCTCAGTATTAGCAAAGGAAATGTGAACGGGGCATCATACATTTCAACTCGTGATACAAGAGAACATATAAAAACCTCAGCAAAAACTCTGTCTATTCGTATATAGGTGTATTGATTGGTTTATGTATTTGTTTACAGAATAGGCCCCCAATAAGCCTTCTCTTTTTCTAAAAATATCCTTTAATCCTTCCTTTTCACCAGGAGTTGACGACGTCTATATTATAATTAAAACTGTAAACAAAGAAGAAAAGAACCTTAAAAGAGTAATAAATGTTAGAGATTACATAATATAATACATTAAAATGAAGACGATTGAAATCATCACAATAAATTGAAAGATAAGAAAGAATCATATCGAAATTTATAAGCCATATAGTATTAGGGGGTATGCTCATATTAATAAATAAAATGGCTGATACTTGGTAGTGAATGAATTAAAGAAAAAGAAGTACAATTTCCAAGTGTGTAATAATATCATAGGTACGATATTAATTATCTATCTGGTTAATGTATCAGCAAAAATGCCATCAACATAAGCATTGTCAAACAGAAGATTTCCACGCTATTACGTAGGAATAATAATCGAAAGTAACCCAAGGAGAATGCATGTCATCGAGGGAGAGTAGCGATATACTGGTTTCACCCTTGTTAGGGATCATCAGTACCGCATAACTCGTTTGTTTGTCATATTGGTTGATCCCTAATAAGGGCGAAACCGGTATATCGGATTTTTCGAATCTTCAGGTGTAGATTCATACTGATTGTATTTCATTAAAAAAAGTTACAGAAATAAAAAGTATATGACATCTTCTTGACTAATTACTACCCTGCAGTTAGTGTGTTTGTAGTATTAGTTAGTAGTTTGTTTTTTTTCGGTATTGGAATTATTCATAGATCAATAAATATAGATAGAGGAAGTATACGCAATTTTTATATGTCCCCAATACGGTTAGATCACGTTGTCGGATTTTGTGAAATATTTTTAAATCCACAATTTTACTATATCAATATGAATGTATATTATATTGAATGAAATATACTTATTTGATTCATTTCTGATTTAATATGCAAATTTGAATATTTGGAATCTGATATTTTCCTAATTGTCGAATTTATGATGAGCTGAATATTTATTATTTTCTGTGTCTACCTGCTGAAATCCAAGGTTTGGCAACTTTTGCTCTCCTAGTGTCATCGGTTGTTTCACGTCGTTTGGCGCTCTTGAAGTTTGTTTCCTAAATTTATGATATATTTAGATATTTATTTGAATATATTTTGAATTAATAGGAAACAATGATTTACTATGGGAAGTGCGTTTTTTGTGGAGAAACTCGCGAATTGAGTGAAATATCGTATCACTGATATATTTTCATTTACGCGCGCTTCACGTCACATTTGATAGTTCATGTAATAGTAATGTAATGTAATGTTAGAGTTCTGTTAACACAAGAATTAAAGCTTGTCGATCACCAGCAACGTCGTATCTTCGCTGATTGGGTCCTGGAAAGGCGAAAATGAGTCGTTACGGTGAATGGATTCTGATACTGAGCTATGTTGAATTTATTACACGTTTATTCTCAGCAAGACGGCACTACGGAACACAAAAGCTTCAAAATCTTGTGATTTAACACCTTGAGACTCTTCTTTGTTGGGTCACGTGAAAGATAAGGTCTATGCCAATTCTCCATAATGGATCCAAAGCCTTAAATATGGCATTCGTGAAGTTATCGAGGACATACAGCCGCAAATGTGTCGTAACGTAATCGTAACCATAGAGGCTAATTGACTGATATCGTTTTACTTAATGATATACTTTACAATGAAAGAAACATTCATTGATTCCTCCTAAATTTCACTCGTTTTTTTTGTAATATCCGAATGGCACCTCTAATTGGAAAACACTCTATGAAAATGCTTTGCTGTTGCTCTTTTTTCAATTTATGAGCTGACCGTTGAGTTGTACTCATTGGCTGAAACGAGGGCTGAAATTTACATCATACGGAATAGAGGAAATAGCATACGTGATAGAGGTAAATGGGAACATTAAATTTTAGTCAAACGGATTGGAAATCGGCATCTGATTGCAAAACGGACGAAAGGCACGTACAATGGCTATCGCTCGCAAAGGTGTCCATCGCACATAACGTACGTTGTTCGAGATCAATCGAAATGGGCGGCTAAACATTCAGTTTCCGCGACAGGCTTCGCTTCCCACCCACTCTAAATTTGAATTTTTATCGAGTTAATTCGGATCATGACGCTCTAATCTCTGGCAGGATCGAGAGAGAGAGAGCGTCGGTAATGGCGGGAAAATTCAGTCGGAATTATTTTTTTTTCGGTCGTTCCGAAGACTCTCCTCGAATCCCTCCACCGTTTTAGGAATAACGGAAGGTATTTGCATTTTTTTTATAAATTTTTCGTCGGCACCGTCCGGTAACTAGGCTGATATTTGAATGCTAATGAGCGTAGAAGACTAAAAGATAGAGACAGAAACTGTTTGGAAATACGGGTAGTGAAACACATTAGGTTGGACGATTTTCATTGTAACCAAATTATCTGATTCCGTTTGTTATCGTTGCACGAGCACAAACTGTACGTACGTATTGCTTTCAAACTGTTTTCCAAGCCGAATTTGATTATTAGTTCTCTTATTCCGACTAAGCAAACTTGATCACGAATTTTCCTAGTTCTTCGGAGCGCATCGGTGTTGAAACGATTCTACTTCCATTATACCCTTTAGTTTGGTGATATCTCCCAACTTTGGAAAATTTCAGAAAAAAAAATTATATGAATAATTCCTCAGTGTAATAAATATAGATAGAGGGAGCATATGTCATTTTCAGTAAGCAAATGTTTTAACAGAACTCTAAAAGCCTTAAGACATAAGTCTTAATGCAAAATACGTTGTAATGTCGTTTGTAGAATGCCAAATTCCTAAGGTCGACGAAGAATCAACAAACCTGGGTTTTCGTCAACACTACGGTATACATCATCAATATTTTCAGTTGATCTTGAGCAACGCACACTGCTTCGACGTCACATTACTAATTTGTACCAACAGCTCAGATTTTTCCACCAGTTTGACTATTGCCTGCCAAGAAGGATGCATACATTTTTAAATGATTTTTTTCGAATTTTCATTGTATAATGTTCTTTCACTGCAGAATTTCCTTAGAAGATCAATGTAGTTTTTGAGCAAAACTAAAAATTTGACAGTTATTTTTATCATATCTGAAAAAATAAACGATTACGATGACTGATATAAACGATTTCGAATTTTCATTATGAAAGCACCTAATTCCAAGGGTCTTACGTCTTATTTGGTTTTATTGGTCTACGGTTCCTCACCACTGAGGTAACCAATCCTTCTTAGTCTAACGCACGATGATCGATAAGCCCCGGTTAAAGTGATGTACAATTTTTTTGGGAAAGTGCTCAAAGGTGTTCAACCCCTTTTCATTTATATCATGAAAGCTTCTTTTCATCATGTTTCATTTTAATAGCTCAATATATTACAAATATTTTCTTCTCTATTGCTAATAACAATCATTCCTAGGAAACCTAAATTGAATTATTTCTGGAATCATACAGATTATCTGGTTTCTCAAAGCAAATTCAAACTACAAAATAATCTGATTCAGTATTCTTACCCTCGCTATGCAACTAACTTTCTCGGATTGTTTTCAGTCTAGGAAAGATTTTTTTTTTCCGACCTAGGACTCAAAATTTGTTCCTATCTACTTGTTTTTTATATAAGTAGGTACACTTTAGATTTAAATTTGATTACGCTCAAAACTAACATCAAGAATATAGATATATTTATTAAATGAAGATATATTTATAGTACACTAATTACTACGTTTTTTTTTAATCGTTCAAGAATGTTTACTTCCCCCTCCAAATATATTATATGCTACTTTCACTTCATTTCTGAAAGAATATTCAATATATTCTTCGGCAAAGAAATTCTTAGTCTCATTGACCAACATTCTTCCAGATCGCCGACGGAAACAATGACCTGTGTATTTATCTGTATTAGGAAAATTCAAACATTTCGCAAAAATTTGCGGAATCTTTTTTTTTAGTATTTGAAGAAGAATGCTAAAATTATAATCATTTTAGAAACATTGGTTAATGTCTGAAATTAATTATAATAGCCATAATATCTCATGGCTAACAGACAATTTTTTATTTCCGGTAAAAGTACCTGGTTGGTAAGAGCGCTGGACTAGTGATTCGGATGTTACGGGTTCGAGTCCCGCTCGAGAGGAGGTACTTTTTCGGAAATGAAAAATTGTCTGTTAACCATTGAATATTATGCTTTTATGATTATATTATCACAAATAGCATGTTTTATGCGAAGAACACCACTTTTTGAGAAAATAATGTATAATACTTACAGGAAGGCTCATTCTAGCACTCGTTCATTCAAAAATTAAACTTGTGGAAGGAAATCAACGCCTTCTGCACCTGTGCTATAAATAACTATTTCACTTCTTTAGAACCAATCTACTATATTTCATCCAAAACACCCCCTCCATAGAAAATATTCCAAAGTCCCATGCTGAGCAGTATATTAAGGGCACCACACACGTCACGAGCAATGAATAGGTCACGATAACAAACCGACGAACCTACCGAGAAATGAACGTCTCTTTCAGTGCGCGTCGAAGAATTCCAGCATGAAAAGACACAACAATGCCCGCACGTTCAAAGGAGCCGCAAATCAAAAAATCGCACCCCCAAATCATGGAAATTCGAGGCGACGATTCCACGCCGTATTGTTCTGTCGTTCGAGCGAATCCGCATCAGCGAGGTAAAAAGTCCCCTCAGATCCCGGGATTGCACAATAAAATATCGGCCGAGGTCGAAAGTGCGGCGAGGTCGGGAAAAAAACACGATGCCGACACGTCTAAACGTCGTTCCTCTCTTCGAATCTGTCACCATTCTGATTACGTTCGTTTGATCGATTCGTTCTCGGGTAACTTGGGACGACGAAAAATGGAAATTATACATAGACGTACAATTTTGCTTCCGCCGTTTTTTTTTTCGAAATTCGAGGCTTTATTGTGAAAAACTGGTTATAAATTTACGGTTCAAAGTATTGTCCATCGCTGGCATCTTCTCCCATCTTTCGGGCATCTCGCGTTGAAAAAACTGTTCATCTTTTGAAATGATCCACGATCGATCTAATTTTGTACTTCTTCATAAGACCGGAAGTGCTGGTCAGCCAGGCCGTATGCCATTGATCGAAACAAGTGATAGTCCGAGGGAGCAACGTCTGGAGAATACGGCGGATGGGGTAGGACTTCCCATTTCAACGTTTTCAAGTATAGTCTTGACCACTTTCGTAACGTGGGTTCGAGCATTGTCATGCTGTGAAGTCACTTTATAATGTCTCTCGTTGTATTGCGGCCGTTTGTCCTCCAATGCTCGGCTCAAACGCATTAATTGTTTTCTATAACGATCGCCTGTGACTGTTTAAGTCGGCTTTAACTCATAGTACACTACACCGAGCTAGTCCCACCACTATGACATTGGAACCGTGAATATTCGTTTCGACCGTCGACGTGGAAGCTTGGCCGGGGTATCCCCATGATTTTTTTCACTTGCGATTATCGTAATGAACCCATTTTTCATCTCCATTCTCAATGCGATGCGGATATCCATTCCGTCTTTGCCTTGCAAACAGCTGTTCAAAAGCAAACAAACGCCGTTCAACATATCTGGGCTGTAACTCGTACGGCATCCAATTTCCTTGTTTCTGAATCTTTCCCACGACTTTCAGTCATTTCGAAATGACTTGTTGCATCACTCCCAATGATCCTTTCAATTCTTGTTGCGTTTGACTCGAGTCTTGATCAAGTGATACCTTCAATTTTGCATCTTCGAAAACCTTCTCTCTTCCACCGCCATGCTGGTCTTCGACGTCGAAATCACCATTCTTGAAGCGTTGAAACTACTCTCGGTACGTTCTTTCACTAAAAGCGGCCTCACCAAAAGTATTTGACAGTATTCGATGAGCCTCAGCCGCAGATTTCTTCATATTAAAGCAGAAAATTGAAACCTCCCGCAAATGACGATAATGTGGCTCGTAAGCTGACATGTTTGATTGAGAATAACTTTATGATGCAGACACAAATCAACTAATATTTCGATGGCGTTTTTCTACAAATAACTAAGCTTATTGTATGAATATTGGTCGGAATACTTTATGACATTTTGAACCTAACCTAACATTAAATAAAATGGAACAATATTAATTTCTACATATATGTAAATAGCAACAATAATTGTCTTGCCAACTTTGTGGCTACTTCAGTAACCTAACCTAACCTAACCGATACAAAATAAAGCTCGTAGACAAAATTCGAAGGTTGACTGAAAAATTTTTAGAAAACTGAAGAAGACATTGACATTTGCCAACTGGGATTTTCAAACTATCGGAAGACAGATTTCATATTAACTTCTGAAATCTGAAGATAATACAATTAAAAAAAAGGAAAAAGAATAATTGCCATGTAATTTCATACCAGTACAGTTAAATTTTCTAAGCAGGATCGTGCTAGTTTCTAGAACGAATAAAAAAAAAGATATATCTCTGCATAGAAGTGCATAAAAATGTAATCCTCAACCAAACTAATTCAACATTCAACAGTCTATGAGTGTACGACACCTTAATATATCTGAACGTGTTCAGTAAGATAAAACGGAATTATAGCCTCATCTCCTGAGGTGGAAATGGTCTGCATGAGGAACATGACGAAATATAACATGAAAGATATAATACATCTCCTCTTGTTGGATAATTTACATGACAGTTCAGAAAGTTACTTCGTAAACAGTCGTAAAGTAACTCAAGCCCCCTGAATTGCTCATAATGATTTCATCTCTTGTACGTACCTTGGATGCTGCCAGTGTTGAGAAGATGTACGCTTCTTGTGCGATATTGCACATAATCCAGTTTCTAAATTATGTAAGGGGGTATATTTGAAGTTCTCATGAGGTCGGAGTTATATGGCGAGAGCAGTCGTTGATTCATTGAAACTTGATTAACAGTGCATCATTATGAGATGGCTTAAAAGTCTTTTAGGTACCTATATACATTTGATAACCGCTCGTTGGCATCTATGAATAGCTGGTAATAGTCTTAATTTCATCATTCCCTATATAACTTTGTTAATGGTTCTTATATTATGATTTAAATATGTAAGAGATCCATTAAAGTCAGTTATACTCATGTATCATACATTCAGGCACATTTCACGGCTTTATTGAAGTATGTACATACCTTTCTATTTTTTTGATGTTGTATTTTTCTTGTCAAATGTCAAAAGATGACCAGATAGCGGGCTATTCGAAATGAAGCCTCTTATTGCAAACCCCTTCATAAAGGAGCTATTACCACAGCATCTATAGCTACAATCACGTACCGTTTCAAACAATGCACTAATGCTTGCGGTCACAAATTGAATTGATTGGAACGGTTAACAGAATTCCGTCTAATCCACCAACAATACAGAATAGGTGCAAGCAAAGACTCCATTCTGTGCTAACACCGTCCAAATACTGCAAGGCATGTGAACTCGGGGTAGAGCAGTCCAAACGGATTTGGAAATTCGAGAATCGAGTTAATTTTCACGGTATCGAATTCAGGATACCTGCTGGTTCGTAAAATTCGAACGAACCTTCGCTTCAATTCCTGGCACCTTCGCTTCAATTCCTGGCAGAACAGCCAGACGACCAATCACAGATATGAATTATTCATTTCATTCCAGATATCGGTAATTAGATTTCACTTCGAATAGGACTAATAAATTCTGTCATAATGAACTTTGGAAGTTTTCTGGACTGGAGGGTGACGAAGGGCTGAATTGAGCGAAGGTTATGAAGGCGATTTTCACGTCGAGAGCTCGACAATTTTTAAATTCCATTAACCCGCTGATCAAAGACCTTCCCCTGACCGGGCTATTTCCTTCAACAACATTGTCGATTTTGTATACGACCTGGTCCCAAAGAAATCTCCTTTCAGCCTGTTCAAATATTGAAATACTCGAAAGGTAGCGGAACTTCAAAGGTAGTTTCAAAAGGTCGGGAAGAAATAGTGTTGATGTCTTGATCAAAGGGTTTCGAAATCTCCTTTCAGCATAGAAAAATTACTGTTTTTTCTAATTTGAAGATTTTTCATTAACAGCAAACTTTTCTCCTATTCTATATTTTCATTTCGAAGACAGAAATTGTAGGTGTTAAATCACCGTCTAATTCAAATTACGCATTAATAAGTTATAATAAAATATTGCTCAATTTTGATTATCATCCTGAACTCAAGCGTCGCATCACTAGTTTTGTTGCGGCACCTACACTCAGAGTTTATAATTCTAATTTGTTCACATTTAAGGTGATTTCAAAAGGGCGTGTGTTTTGACATCTTCGTTTTCCATAGAAAAATTGTTGGTACTTCTGCGAAGATTTTTTGTGCTCATAGCAACTTGAGTATATTATCTCTGTAATAACCATATTTTTTTAGAAAAAGATCTCTGCGATAGTCCAACTCAATTGTATTTTGAGATAACTATGACTGCATTTATTACTCAATTATGATATCTAATACTTCCTTATTTGAATAGAAAGAAATGCAGTCGTTTTATTGAGAAAACTGTGTTCGAAAAAATATATCACTATTACTAAGGCGTTTTCTGAAAAAATCTGTGCAAATAATGAAATAGAAAATGGATTTGGATAATATTTTCCGAAACCAATGGTACCTACTGTTTCGGTTCGATGTGGAAAACCTTTCATTATTTTTCATATAATTCGATTGGTCGCATTTTGTCTGTAATACCATTATAATATTGAACCCTTTGATCATATACGTTTTTGTTCTGCTGGCAAAGGTGATACCCTTTTAATAGAGTTTCACGGGCGGTTAACCAAGAAAGGCATAGTTCTTGAATATCTACCTTTCTCGTTTCATATTAATTAACATGGAATGTTGAGCAATTTGTGTAGCGAAATTTTCATAATATCCGCTAAATAACTTCATTCTACATTTAGAGTTCTTTGAAGAAATAGCAACACTACATACTGAGACCGAGATATTAACAATAATAATAAGTCCTACATTCAACAGGTTCATTCCCAAGTACAAATAATATGTGAAAAAAAATAAGAACATAATTACATCATAGGTATATAAAATAAAATTCATCAAAAAATATATACAAAAAAAAATAAAAAATTAATATTATTTTATATATATATGAGTACCATAAAATATGTATCTGAATTGTCGTCTTTCTTTTTCGAAAATATGTTTGAATATTAAAATTCGAAATTTAGTAAGTTAATACAATAGTAAGTTCAATAAATCAATATATACATTTTCTATATTACACAAATCTGAAAAATATTTGTATACATTATATGTGCTCCATGAAATAGGGATGACTTATAATATGCGCCTTTTATGTCTGAGATGCTTTGGCCATCATCATTTAGTGATCCGATCATTTAATGTGGAAGAATACTGAAGAATACGTAATCCTCAAGTCAATTCATTTATCTTTTAGCTATTCTCTTCAAAGAGTAGTTTCGAGAATTTTTTTTTAGTTGTTGCAATAATTTTTGACAATGAAGAAATCATTATGTGAGGGTTTATACAGAGTTTATGTAAATTTTCATGTAGCGATAAAATACTTGATATTCGAAAATTATGATAAAACGCAGATGAATTTAAAAAATAAACTTCATAATCAATGCAAAACAGTACTGCTACAACGTGAAGTAACATACAGGGTGCGGCACGGAGGATGGATGGTTTTAAAAAAATAATAAAAGCGTTAATTTTTACTCAAAAACACATTTATTGACGGAATCAGATTCTCAAGGAAATAGCATTTGAGACAGTCAAGTGTGGAAAATCACATCAGGCATGTGGTGGCCGAAATCGGTGATGCAGTGCTGGAGGCGCTCTTGGAAGTTCGCGTAGACTCTCTCCAACATCGCTCTCTCAACTTGGGCTTGGTCTCGTATACTCTAGCCTTGAGGTGTCCCCATAAGAAAAAATCGCATATGGATAAATCTGGGGACCGGGGAGGCCAATGAACATCGCCAAACCTGGAAACAAGGCGACCAGGGAAGAGAGGGCGAATAACGTCCATTGATGCGCCTCCAGCACTACATCACCGATTTCGGCCACCACATGCCTGATGTGATTTTCCACACTTGACTGTCTCAAATGCTATTTCCTTGAGAATCTGATTCCGTCAATAAATGTGTTTTTGAGTAAAAATTAACGCTTTTATTATTTTTTTAAAACCATCCATCCTCCGTGCCGCACCCTGTACATCTGTTGGCTCAGAAGCTTAATTTCAGCCTCATCAAAACAGTTTTCATTAACCCTGGAGACAAGCTCAAATCCTATTCACAAAAGGAAACCCATTACCAACTGCAGAACTAAGTAGCAGAAAAAAATGCCGTTTCAACTTTCTGCACACCTCCGGAACTCGAGTGGAGATTAAGCTCAAAAACACAATTCGAACTTAGTCCGCAGTGCTTCCGGTGACGAGCAATCTTAACCCCTCCTCTCTCCCACGTAAAGGGTTCCGTAGGAATTCCACGCTCCGAACGAAGTCAATCTGATTTTCGGTTAATGAAATTTATGATGGAATTTTCCCCGGCATTCAGTCGTCTCGAACTGGAACGAATTATCTCGATTGAATTCCTTCGCCGATGATATTCTGGGAGGAAAAGTTGCCACTCGTGTCCCTCGTGGCCATTGAAATATCGTCAATTCATCAGTTTCGTTCAGACTTCTTCCAAACCTCGTTCGGAAGAGTGGCGTTGTCAGATTACCTTTCTATATTGAATATTCAGGGGCCACTTTCAATGCGGAAAATTTCAAATGAGGTCAAATTTGCGGAGATTGCAGGTTTAGTTGCGAAAGAGGAATGGGAGGAGTGTGAATGCTATGATCGTCGATTTAGATTATGGGCAGGTATTGGTTTCGAGATTAATCGTAATAACATTATAACAATGAAATTGTATCGAAAAATAAATAAAGGTAATTGACAACGAGGAATAAATTCCAACAACAGTTTATAATTTGAGTTATACACATATTATATAATAAGTCCATTTTCATTCTCTTAAATTTAAATTGAAATTGAAGAGGTTAAAGCACCGTTTAATTCACATAATAACATTGCGAATGAATCATCTTCACATTAATCACATGTTGTTTGCTATCAAGATTCCACGTTATCTGCATATAAGTACATTGCCTTCCCCTGAACTCAAGCAACGAGCCACTAAGTCGTGAATTTCCATCTAATAAAACCTAGTTTCAATTTAAACATACTCCGATGCATTTCAGGGATCTGATATTCCAAGATCCAAAACGATAAAAATTCATCTGACTGCTTCAAGGGTGACAATCTTCACAATTCGAGAAAACCCAAACCAACGTCACACCCATTGAAAAAGTAGAGATGCGTGACCGCGAATAGCCTCTTGACGTAACGCAACCCCTCATTAACTTTCTTCACACTTACGACAGTCGACGAATGCTCGCAGATCTGAAAACCTGACATCCTCCACGCTCGTCATCCCTTATATCTCCGCAGATGCAAACAGACTTCTCTGCTTATGCTTGATACTTTCAGCGAGCGTCAACAATTCTTAATTACTGCAACTCTAAATGTACAAACACGACAATCATTCATAAGGAACTAGATGTACTGCTCAATTAGAGGCATTAATTTTAATTCAAAGCAGAATATTTTGGGGATTGATTGAACATATATGTAGGATCCAGTTATTGTTCCCTGTAAATAATTGAGATGGTCAACCGGATGCTTGGAGACCTATTAGTTTCTTCAAGTGTCGAGGGCATGACACTTGGGAAAGTTCGAAGACAATACGGTCGTACCAGATGTGTCACATCTGTGTATCAGGTTCTAGTCTAGAATATTCGATTTCCAGAAATCCGCGAAGATCTTTGTGGGCGGTACGGCAAAATTCTTATTGGACTAGGGGATGGTACTTTCCCTAAGGGTGTGGTCAAGCCGAAAGAAGGGAGGTCGATATTCGAAACAGGGTAAGTTCCAATCGGCAGAGAGTCAATTCAAGTTAAGTCGAAGACGAGTTAAGTTGAAGGCAAGTCTAAGACGAGTCAAGTTCGGTCGGTCAACTTGAGACGTAAGACGAAAAGACGGTTCGCGGACTAGATTAAGACGAGTCGCGAACGAGTTAGAGACGAGACGACCGAAAACTTGAAGTACGACGAAGACGTGATAAACGAAGACGTTTCGAGTAATTAAACTAGAGTTAAAGACGAAATTCAGTACCGTAGTGAGAAACTTGTAATTAAGACGTAATTAGGATCTTCTCAATACCGAGTTTGTACTGTATAAGTGTGGCTTTGTAAATAGATGTAAATAACTTAAAAGAGTTTAATTATTACAAATCCAACAAAGTCACGCAGAAAAAGACGAAAGGCCAGGTAATCGAATCATACCTCTAGACGATCGATAAACCAAGCCTACATATATCTCCAATGTTAGTTTTCAAATTCTCAATGAATTATTAGTGTAAATTTATGATTTCTGATAACCTATTAGGCCAATTGAAAAGTTCCCGGTCTGATGCACACATGGCTGTGCTCGTATAAAATCCATATGATTTTTAGTTAGTACCAACCTTCAAACGATATGTGTCAAAATTTTACCACAGTCCGACGATTAGTTTGTTTGTGAGATATTGCGTTGTGAGTGTAGCTACTTTTGTTTTTTGAAAAAATATGGAAAAAAAAGAGAAAGGAGGAGAAAGCTGTGTGCAAAATGGGTGCCGCGCGAGCTCACAATCAAAAGCAAGAACGTATTGATGATTCTGAGCAGGGTTTGAAGCTGTTCAATTGCAATAAACTTGCATTTTGCAATGGATGAAACATGGCTCCATCATTTCACTCCGGAGTTCAATAGTCAGCTGAGTGGACTGCTCACGATGACCCGAATCCAAAGCGATTTCAGAACAGAAATACTCGACTACCTCCCTTCCCTCAGGCACGGCAGCGTACTTCGTAATGATATGTTAATAATTAAACGGTCCATCGATTGAACACCAATTTGGCAAATTGGAATGGCAATAAATCAGCCCTCCTTCGGGAGATATTGCGGATTCATATCGGGAATCGGGCATTCATGGTGTGCCAATACACCGAACGACCAAATCGTGCGTCGTAATCGATACTCCGACCACATGAATCGAATCATTGTTTGCGCCCGTTCCAATTGGGCCAAACGGCATGAATTTATTCCCCCCGTAAATGGCCCAGACGTCGTTCGATAAATGTGTGATCGCAAGATGGATCGCATCAATCAAAGGGAGAAGAAGATTGTGTACGTTTGTGTGTCTGTCAGTCACTTTGTAGTCTAAACGCGAACCAAATTGTGGGTAGTCGGATTGTGGTTCATGATTGGCAAAGTTATCTGAAGTATAGTCTGTTCCAAGAAGAGAAATATTAAAACTATAGATCTACCTAACAAAAGGAATGTGATAAAGCCATATTTTCTAATAGTCAGGCTGCAGTCGAAACATTGAGGTCACTTATCATTGATTTTAAGATGACATTGGAGTGCCAAAGGAAACGAATAGGCAAGAAGTTTAGTCTAGGAAATAAAGAGGCCTTTTGTCAGAAAAGGAACACCAATTTCTTTCATTAGTCCAGAACCTTTGTGTGTTATAGGTAAATGTACCTACAAGAAAGAGTTTCAGGAGAAGGAAAAACCCGAAAGAGAAACACTGGCGAAATCTTCTTAGGCTGGATGATTCCAAAAAGTTCCTAAGAAACTTTGATACTGCAAGATTTAAGAAGTTTTTGGGTCTTAGCAAAAATATGCTACCCCCCCTCTCTGGATTCCATATAGGGCATTGCAGGAAGCACCTCATGAGAATGAGTCTAGCAGAAAACGACGAGAGCAGATTCTGCGAAGAGAAGGAAGAAAAAATGCTTTGGGCAAAAGACTCTTAGAAATTAAGTAGTAACCTCCTTGAATCTATCCCAGATACTGCAGTTTATTAGAACTTATGTAACTAGAGGGCGAGCTGTAGACTAAAACGAATAATGGTGAGAAAAGCTCTGATGGGCGCACAATAAGATCGCATTGCATTGATCATTAGTCGACATAGTCACCTTCAAGAGTGATACATGTTCTTCAACGCTCCTCTGAACTTTTCTGCAGAAAGATTCACTTTGCTTTTGGAAAAGACTTCAACCTCGTAATAACTTTTTCATTAGATCTAAACTTCTTCCTTGGAGTACTACAGTTGTAGTCGATGAAGCAGAATCTGAATAACACTTATTAAGACATTGCTTCGCTTACACAGTTTTTCCAATAAAAGAAACAGTTTTTTATCAATTTTTCAAGCATCCACTGTAGCATCACCTAACCTTCAATATCTCGATCCAGGCGCAATTCTTTGATTTTCAGACACATCTAAAAGTCAAGCTTACGAGAAAAAAGTGGAATGTTACTGGCAGTACTACCTGTGCGGGAAGCCCTGGACTCATTGAATGACGTGTTAGTTGGTAATGTGAGTCATGAATTGAAACAATAAAACAAAATTTTGATCATATCTGATTCGTAATCATTGTTCAATAAACTAAAATCTTGTATTTTAAGTCGGTTTTTTCATCGCTTAATATTTTTTTGGTTACAGTTTTGATTCAGCATTATGAAAAACATCAAAATTCTGCTTGATGGCGCCTTTTTTGGTAATTATCAGCCTTATGAACCGCCAAACAAGTTTGTCAAAAGCAGCGAAGAAAAATAATCTCAATCTAAAATTCATTTCTAACACGTTTATGATGACGTTATGATTCAGAGGATCAAAATTGCGGGATCTGCGGGATTCAATATTAAAATTGCATATAGATAAGACAATAAACGCGCAAACGTCTTTTGAAACGTCCCAGAAAGCAATGAACCACTCATAAGTTAAGGACGAAGATGCAACAATCGCAACTGCTGAAACTACACTACGATTCATGATCAGCAAATTGGAGAGTCATTATAACTTGACATTGAGTAAATAAATGGTTGAAGTTTTATTTTCCAGGATAAAAGAGCACCGTTCATCAATGACAAGTATGGTACCATATTTAGACAACCCAAGCAAATTTCTGGGATAACAGTCAATGTCTACAAATGGCCAAGAGGATATTTGTACTTCATAGCAAATCAACACTACTGAATGAAATTAAAAGTTTGACTGACAGGCTGCAAATAGAGACGTCTTTACAAGACAAAACACAATCCCAAACCGAAGACCATTTCACTAATGCAGATGAGGATAAAGCACCTTTATCTAATCTAGCGACGAGACGTGAACCATCGCCTTTGAATTTAGCAGTTCAGAAAAATCTTTTTGTAGCATCTAACCCAGGAAGATTCCACTAGAGTGTTTATATTTCGGTTTTTTCTTTCTTCTGATACTCTTTTTTGAAGGATATTTACCTATACCATAAGAAGTGTCTAGGATGAAGCAGAGGTTTGTGCTTGTAACGAAGATTTGAAGATGTATTCTTGTCTTGTTTCTACACAGTTTCTCACTGTTTGTGTTAAGGAAAACAACGTTGCCATTCTTCATGTTACTTTTGCAATCTTTGTGTACATTTTCTAATATATTTATATCGCATCCTAAGACACTTACTGTCCAGCATTGTATACAGATAAGATAAAGATACTAAACATGACTTTCTTTTACAGAAAAGACGTCGATCTGGTACGTCTCGGCACGACCGATCTTCCTCAAGTCCAGACCTCGACGACAGAAGAGAAAAACGAACATCTGACCATCAAGTGGCTGTCCAACGCCGTCTCCGAACTCAGGACCGAATTCGGGGAAGTACAAGCCGCCGTCAATTCTACCGTGATCCTCCAGAACCACGAACAGCTCGATACCGAATTGAGTTTGCTTAGGAGTGACGTAACCAATTTGAACAGTCAACTGGAATTGGCCAAGAACGCGAACGAGAAGTACGAGGCTAAGCTGCAGATGCTCCAGGAGGAGATGGCCAACCTGAGGGAATTCAATAAGGCCACTGCCACGAACTGCGGCAGACTGAAGCATCAGGTAAGCTTTCCATTCGATACATTCCTCCGGCTCGTGTGCAGAACTAATTCGAGCAGCGGTAATCCCTAATCCGATTTCCAGTCGGTTTATGTGATCGGAAAGGGATTTTCCGTTTTTTTTTCTAATCCACGTTCGAGAGGAAAAAAATGACAAATCGTGTCGTTTTGCGCATTCGAATGGTCGTCGAAAATTTCCGCGAATCCAATTATTTTCGATCGGAGCAGGTTTCTGGAGTTCACTTCGATCAATTTGAGATTTTTCGGTGTTGGATTCTGTTGACGGTGTGTCGGAATTAAGGGAAAAATTAAAATGGAGTTTCGTTCCAATTACTGAAGTCTTCGATTTAACCCATTATTGAACTTTGAAATCATTTGGATTGGAAGATAAGTTCTCACGTTTTTGGAAGTTGCTTTGTTGTATTGTACCGTATTACTTTGTTGATTTGAACTTTATTTGATTTTCATTCTTCATATTTTTTATATATGGTTTTAGTGTCTACTAGGTGTTTCTTGAGAACTGTCTTTTTGACTTCTGAAATCTAAGCACTTCCGTTTATACCTACAGGAAATGAAATATTTTTTTAGATGTCTTCTTCTCTGATTGAATAATCAATTCTGAACAATTTCTGTTTCATTCTTTGTTTTTCCGAATAGATTTCGAAATATCTAAAGATGATGAAATTCATCACACGGTGTCGAATATTGTATCGAAAATTGTGAAAAAATTCGACCATTCATTAGGTACTATTGTTTTTCAGATGAAAACTCTTTTTTTATGATTGTGTTGAGTTCTTTGTGGCAAAATAATAATAGTGTGCTAACCTGATTATGCCCCTGCATTCAATGATTTTCGAGTTATTTAAAAGGCACAATATTATTTTGAACACCCTGTAATTTTATTTTTTTGATTGAAAGAACGTACAACATTTACACATCTTTCTATATAAAAATAAGAATAAGTCTAATGAACAAAATTACTAAACACATTTCCATATTTTTATTGATATTTCAAAAACCATTTGAATTACTGCCAGTGAAAATACATAGTAGTTTAGAATTGAATGCTTAATCAAAGAAAAAAATCATTCAGAACAATCATTCTCATTTCCTGTCTAACTGATACTTGGGTACCAAAAATATTTTAAATAGAATATCGAATAATATCTAATGTCAATTTTAGAATTCAAATAGATCTCCAGACAGTTCGTGTAGGTATCAAAACCTTTATAAATGCTAACATTGGAATTATCCCAACATAACTCTTCACCTAACAGCTAAGCGATCTTACACAAGATAATTATAAGACAGTTGGGAACAAATTCATTTTGTGCATTCATTATTTATGCGTTCCTTTCTCGGAATATTGGTTCTTCCGTGGAGAATTTCTTTGGAGGAAATATTTCCGACTCAGGTGGTCCTTTCCTCAATTTTTTTCAATTGTCCAATTCCTATCTTTAAATTTCTCGGTTATACTTGTGTGGTCCATCTGGTGTGTTATCCGAAGCTCAGCAAGAAGCCACAAATTATTGGCAAACTTCACACTGCCTTGTCGGAACCTTTCCACGTCACTGAGTTAGATTTATCTTCTTCATATACCCTAAACCGGCAATGAATCTCCTAATGGTTATCCAGTGAAAACTGGATAGCTTCTCGCACATCAGGGATGAATTAGGCGCTAATTCAATATAGGGCTGGATTGAAAGACGCTATTTTCCTTTTGGCTACAAGGTAACGGTGACTGAATCTCTTAGTATTACCCCCCGAAAAAATAAAAGAAGACAGAAACCATCGCCTGAAAATGTGAGCTATGTCAGAAAATATAAACATCAATTACAGAACTGCACAAATCATAACGCAGATCTGTAATGGAATTTTTACTCATTTCTTTTATATCTGATAATTCTTCACTCTGTGGATATATCGAATATGTAAAACTAGTCTAATGTTTTCGTCTAAAGAGAAATACTTCTCAGACAAATGAAGATTGTGATATCGTAATTGCTAAATGTTAAGAAATTAAAGCTTTGATAAAAATAAACAGCGAAACTGAAATAAGAACTGAATGAATAATAGCTGCAAAAAATGGGTTCAAACGTGCAATAATAGAGACTTTAGTTACACAGAACAATTATCACAAAATATGGTTATTCAATGCAAAAGATTCAAATCCAAACACGAGTATCTAAATCAGAAAAGCCTTCTTGTTGAAAATAAACGTCGCCCACATCGATATCTTCCGTCCATAAAAATCATTAATCAAGGATCTGAAGCACTATCCATTCACTGAAGTAGTTCCACCAGTCTCATTTTCGAATCAGTAAGGTCAAAAACACCACCAGCCCAAAAACCGCACCAAACAGTGACACGTTTAGGATCAACAATAATTCTAGGATTTTTAGAGTACCAAATGTGGCAATTTTGTTCATTAACGTAGAATCCAAGGTGAATAGGCCTCATCACTGAAGATGATTCTTGATGAAAATTCGGATTATTTTTTAGCTTTTCAAGGAACCAATTAGCCAAGATTTGATGTTGCTGGTGATCGACCGGCTTGAGTTTCTGTGTTAACTGGACTTTGAAATCCTTAAGATCAGAGTTTATGCAAAATACGGTCTAGTGTCGTTGGTAGACTGCAGGATCGACAAGAAACTGACGAAATTGGGTGCTCGTCAACTCTAATGGCTACATCATCAATTTTCTCAGTTGTTCTTGAGCCACCACCATTATTTAGATTCTCCACATCACTAACTTGTCCCAACAGCTGGGTGAGGAGCTGTTTTGCGACGACTCAAAGTGCTTTTGTTCTGCCAAATTTTCACCATTTTGTAGTGACCCGAGTATCTTTCTATTTTTAGTAATGACGTTGTTTTTACTTGTAAAATATCAAAAGATGTTAGTTGCTCTGATAGAGATGAAATCACTTATTGGAAAACCCTAAAAAAATTGTTTTGCTCATGATCAACTACCAAAGAGTCACGTCTGAAACAGTTCAATATTCTTTAACAAACACTCCATTGAATTGTAATGGAATCGGAAAATCTGGAATAGCGTACTAAAGCCGTAAGCCCCAATCGATTTTCAGACATGTACAGATTTTTCAATTGGCGTAGTAAAAAGGTTTCAGATATTTCCGAGAGCAGCCAAAACGATATGACACACTCATTAGTCCGTCTCCTTTTCCACCTCCACGTCCATTTCGACGTGTCACATAAAAATGATGGGGAAAAGGATCCAGGACTCCGTCGGGTCCTGGACTTAACGTTCCCAGAGAGGACATAAAAGTCCGTTATGACAGGTTGATATAAATCGGAATTGGCTCGTGAGAGGGCATCAAATAAACGGGAAAACTGGTGCATTGGGTGACGTTTCAGGTTCACGGGTTCACCGTCAGGATCCTTAAGGATCATTAGCCAGCTCATTTCGCGATGTTCGACTTGTTCCTTTTTCCTCAACGTGGGATGAAAAGTTACGACGATTGTGTCACATCCAGGCGGTGTGGAAGTGAAGTGGTTTCGACGTTTTGAAAGGAGATATATTCTCGAAATACACTCGCCGGCAAAAAATCTCGACCACCTAAAATTTTGCCGAAGTTTTTTGACCAAGAACTTTCGAGATTTTTCATCGATTTCAATTCTTTCTGCACCAAATTTTTTGGTATTGAAACAAATTTCAGAAAAGTTGATAGCTCATTTATACAGAGTGAAGGAAAACATGTATTGATTCGATTTGATTTGATGAAATTCCTAACAATTCCCTGTGGAACAGTTCGAGAAATTCGTAGTTCATGCTCAGTTTATTACAAGGACCATCTTTTTCGCCATCCTTCAATTTTTATTTTACCTTAACTTCTTGATTTCTTTTGAATATACACTATTCAAATAAAATCCTGGAATTGTTTCAGGGAAAAAATTCAATTAGTAATGTTTAAATATTCAGAAATAATTTGAAACGAAACGGAATACATAATTGGCATTTTTCAATATTTCCTATGCCCATCTCTAGCGAAAAATACTGCACGCAATTGTCAAGATATCGAATTGATGGGATGAATAATGAGATTTTGAGGAATGGCGTCATATTCAGATTGCAACGCAAAACGCAGCTCGTCGAGTGTTTCGGGTAGTATAGGGTGTTTTTTTTTCGATGTATATAACTTTAAGTTGGCATTACTGTTCAAGATAGCGACCGATTTAACAGCTGTCAAGTGATTTATTTTCAGTTTGGTTTGGCAATTCATCATGAATAGACTCACGCCTGAACAACGCTTGCAAATAATGCAATTTTATTTCGAAAATAATGGTTCTGTGCGGAATACGTATCCTGATTTTCATAAGCGAATTTTTATTAGCGATGAAGCGCACTCCTGGTTGAATGGCTACGTCAACAAACAAAACTGCCGCATTTGGAGTGAAGCTAATCCTCAAGTGTATGTCGAAACACCGTTACATCCAGAAAAACTGACTGTTTGGTGCTTTTTATGGGCTGGTGGAATCATTGGTCCCTACTTCTTCAAAAACGATGATGGCCAGAACGTTACAGTTCTGAATTGAACAACCATGATGTCGAGGAGCTGTGTCACAATCGATTTATTGAAAGACACGATTGGTGACCGCCTAATTTCACGTTTCGGACCTGTGAATTGGCCTCCAAGATCTTGTGATTTAACACCGCTAGACTACTTTCTGTGGGGCTATGTAAGGTCATTGGTCTATGCGGATAAGCCACAAACCCTTGACCATTTGGAAGACTACATTCGACGTGTTATTGCCGATATACGGCTACAAATGTTGGAAAAAGTCATCGAAAATTGGACGTCCAGATTGGACTACATCCGAGCCAGCCGTGACGGTCATATGCCAGAAATCATATTTAAAATGTAATACCACAAGTTTATCTTGCGGATAAATAAAATTCATGTCAATCGAATAATCCATCGTTGTTTTATTGCAATTTGAAGTTCTATAGCTCTAAAAAAAACACCCTTTATATCATCACGACTAATGTTTCTTTGAATTGCATCTTAGAAATGTTCAATTGGATTCAGATCTGGGCTACAAGCAGGCCATATCCTCCTCAATCCTTGTTGGGCACGTTCTCAGGGCTCCAGTGATCCCATGACAAAACTTGAGAACTTTCAACACATAAAATAGAAATTTAATCAATAAAATAATTTGATTCATTTTGAGCTCATGCAGTGCAGGAACACATTATTCGCCTCATGCATACTAACATGCTCCTAGCCATCCTAAATATGAAAGACTTCGTGATAACCATATTCGTTTGGAGAGTCACTCAACCCTGCAGGACCCAACAGCCTATTTTCTCTTCATTTTCATTTGTAATTAAGATCATTAGGACCCTTTCGGTGAATGCTGCAATCCAGGTTAGTTATGTTTTATTCGGTCCTTTTGAAAGTCGGCGCCGCGGCTATATCACGTAATCAAAGCGATGCGCACAGATTAAAGTGCACATATTCTACCTTTGTTGCGAGCGCTGTAGAATTTCCGCTCTTGCTTTTCTTTGAAAATTTCATGAAAAATTTATTTCAGAAAAAATCCAGAACTTTAATTGTATTCTAACGCTAGCGGCTTTCAAATATAAGAATTCCAGAATTTCATATCAAAATTTCATCTCCTTTCGAGTGAAGTATATCTTTGTTTTTATTGCGGTTTGTAATGATCGACTGATTACTCGTTATTTCATTTGGCGTACTGCGCACTACTATTCTGATGTTAATAATAATAATTTGAGAATTCCAAATTATCAAATTATGATACAATTTTTAGTGTTTTTAATGGCTTCAGTCATTACTTGATGAAAATTCATGAAGATTTGAAAAAAATAAATATAAAACTTTTTAATTTCCGCAGATTCTGTAGAAATTAAGAAGTGTCTATATTTATTTTTATCGAATTTTTGGTGTAGATCCTGAGAATATATCTCCTTTCAACAAAATGATAATAACAACTAATGAAATATTCGATAGGGTTCAGATAGGTTTGTTCACTAATAATCTTCAATACTCTGTTATATCTATTTTCTCATTTGTGTCTATACATTGTCCAAGTATTGAATGAATTCATGCAAAATTCCAAAACCAAACTTTATTTTTAATTTTATTAGTGCAACATTTCATTATGTTATATATGGATGTTTTATTTTGTATATTTTTGTGAAATGATCTCATCCTCATAAATTACGCATATACAACAATATTCTATTCAATTCAAATCATTTCGTTTATTTTTCATTCAGGTAATTTTTTCCTTGATCACAAGAATATAATCCCTCCTCATGTTATTGAAATTACGTACCCATTCAAGAGGCATCTAAATATCCTTTCAAATCGACCCTCCTCAGTTCAATATTCACGAATAACACAATAAGTTCTCTCTGGAGTCTTTTCAAGCCTGTCGAACATCTCTTTTACCTGTCGAATACTGCGAAATATTTCGAGCGAATATATTCTTATCAAAAGAATTCCGTCGAAGTGAAATTCTGTTGTCCAAGGTAAAGAACTCGAGTTTCTGTCGAGACCTTCACCGCAACAGAATGACCGACATTATAATAATACTTACAAGGGGGCTTATGTCTCTTTTGAGTGGACCCGCATGCTATTCGATATGGCGCAAAACGAAATGTGTTTTTATGGCGAAGTCGAACCAGACACCAGGGTTTAATAGATGGTGTTTAGTGTCGGCTAATGAGAACGGCCCGTAGGAATAAACGGTGTAGAAAAATTGCACGGATGCCTGTAATTTTACCTGAATCGAAGATTTCGAATGGGAGGTGGCTTTTTTATCG
Organism: Harmonia axyridis; assembly: GCF_914767665.1. Taxonomy (NCBI): domain Eukaryota; kingdom Metazoa; phylum Arthropoda; class Insecta; order Coleoptera; family Coccinellidae; genus Harmonia; species Harmonia axyridis. The sequence continues at coordinate 55,215,436 of NC_059502.1, read as the reverse complement.
AAACTGAGGCTCATGTTTCCTGTCTACGATTATAACGAAGATTTTATGAAGAATATGTTTTTATAGCATTTCTAGCCGATTTCTCGTACAATATCTACAGGGTGAGTCTAAGACGTGTAAATATAGGAGATTCCTGAGGTCAAAGAAAACACTTTGTTTCTTTACAAATTATTCCGATTCGGCTCGGTTGATGATAAGATGCAGGCTGTTGGAAATTCATACAAAAAATGCAATTTTTAGTAATATCTCACAAATGGCATGGAATCGAAGGAAATGATTTTCTGAATATAGTTTTTTATTGATGTGATGAATCTTTTCCGAACATGAAATTCCATCAAATTTCGGTCAACCCCGGAATACTTAGTGAGAAAAATAAAATCGAATCGGAAAAAATAGCTTATACGTCGCTCGCTTTTTTGAACGCATTTATAATTACGCATTCAATTCGTGAATTATGTCTGACGAAATCGACTTAACACCATCAGAATTAATAGAAATTGCGAATAATGTTGAAAATCATTTCACTATATCCAAATTTTATCATATTGACAATTGAAGTGATATTGAATTGATATGATCAATCAGTTTAGACAACCACAAAGCGAAAAATATAACTGAAAACAATGCTGTAATGAGTTCATCACAGCACTGTTTTTAGTTCTGTAATGAACTCACCGAAATAGAGAAAAATATTTTCTCTATTTCAGTATCGTAATGAACTCATTACAGTACTAAAAACAGTGCTGTAATGAACTCATTACAGGATTGTTTTCAGTTATATTTTTGGTTTTATGGTTGTCAACAATAACTACCGATCCTATTAAATTTCAACACAAGTCAATTGTCAATATAATATAATTTGGATAAACTGAACTGATTTGCAAAATAATTCGCAATTTATCTTAATTTTGATGGTGCGAAATCAATTTCGTAGAACTTAATTCACGAATTTAATGCGTAATTAAAAATTTTTTCAAAATTCGAAACGTAGGATTCAAATGCAAATTCCGTAAGCTGTCAATTTTCGTATAACAATCACACCAACTTCAAGATACAATACAGAAGGCACTAAGATGTATAATTTGAATTTTCAATTGAATTTCGACAATATTTCACAAAACTTGACTGAAATAGAGAAAATATCGTTCAATACTCGTTGCAGAAGGCAATTGCAAAACTCATGCGTTCGAAATTCGAATTTCGCATTCATGTTGGAATAGGAGCCTATTCCGCAACTTGTTTTAGAATATACTAATATTTGAGCTAGACATTTCACGTCCTATCAACCCTGTTAACCTATATACATTCATTTGAGTGATTCCCGATTAAATATGCAAATTTGAATATTTGGAATCCGATATTTTTCCTAATTGTCGAATTTATAATAAGCAGAATATTTATTATTTACTGTATCTACCTGCTGAAATACAAGATTTGACAACTTTTTCTCTACCAGTATCATCGGTTGTTTCACGTCGTTTGGCGCGCTTGCAGTCTGTTTTCTGAATTTCTGATATATTTAGGTATTTATTTGAATATATTTTGAGTTAATATGAAACGTTGATTCACTATGGGGCATAAGAAGTGCGTTCTTTGTGGAGAAACCCGCGAATAGATGAAATATCGTATCACTGATATGTTTTCATTTCCGCGCGCTTCATGTCAAATTTGATAGTTTATGTTGGGTACAAAATTTTCTTACTGAAAATGATATATGCTCCCTCTATCTATGTTGATTACTCTGAGATAGTCAACGTCCCATTACTTTTGAAAAATTACTTACCCTGAGCATAGACTATACAATCCTGTTAGATAATATTAAGAGACTCTTTTCGGCCATGTGGAAAAATTGTTAACGAAGATATAAATGCCATTGAATTTTTGGCACCTGTCGAAAACAGACCCACAAAAATATCGAAGTTTATCAGCTATTAATCTAGATTGAGATGTCGGTAGATATCGAAATAGATCCAGTTTCTGTATATCGATGTTGAAGGATGTCGGAAATTATAGTCCAAATATTCGGCCACTTTCTTCGTAATATTTGGTTTTGCGTTACTGGTTCGGAACCAAGGTACGCAGCGGTCTGGCGTTTGAACCTCCTGATTGGTCCATTTGGACAGGTGGACTGCGTTCGGAAAAATGGAACGCCACACGGGCTGCTGCTGGCTGCATCAATGGAACACCTGCCGACCGTATTATATGTCCGTTGCGCGACAACTGAAAGCATTCTGTACAGGATAGGACTCAGGTTTAGGTACCAATGAACACAACAATAGTTTTCCTGAAAACTGAGACTTAATGTTGATTAATTCGCTCTCGGTTCAACAAATAATATAGTACCTACGTTAAATGCGTTGTTACATCAATTATAACTCAAGAACTGCTCACTTTGAGTATCATCTAAAGAGATTTTGAAAACGGCCAAAAACTTATTGTATCTGCTAGTAGCGTTCCCAAATATGGGGATATTTTCTCGCCTAATTTTTATTTTCAATTTGAGATTTTTATTTCATTCTTTCAATATGGGTTTGGTTGTTTTGTATGCTTCAACTTGCCAATTCCAGTTTTTCGACATTATACACAAAATTCTCAACGCGACAACCAATTGTTTATGTTGATTTTGTGGTAAAAAAAAATCCAAAGTCTGGCAAACGTTTCATTGGGAAGGTGAATAATAACCTCAGAGTAATAAAAATAGATAGGGGGAGCATACGTCATTTTCAGAAAGGAAATTTTGTCCCAAAACTAACTATCAATTTTGACATGAAGCGCGCAGAAATAAAAACATATCAGTGATACAATATTTCACTCAATTCACGAGTTTCTCCATAAAGAACGCACCTCTTATGCCCCATGGTGAATCAACGTTTAATATTAACTCAAAATATTTCGAAATAAATATTTGACAATATCAGAAATTCAGAAAGCAAACTTCAAGCACGACAAACGCGGTGAAACAACCGATGACACTAGGAGAGCAAAAGTTGCCAAACCTTGGATTTCAGCAGGTAGATACAGAAAATAATAAATATTCTGCTTTTTATAAATTCGACAAATAGGAAGAATATCAGATTTCAAATTTGCATATTTAATTGGGAATAACTCAAATAAATATATTTCATTCAATATAATATACATTCATAACGATATAGTAAAATTGTGGATTTGAAAATATATCACAATCCGACAACGTAATCTAACCATGTTGGTCACATGTGAAAATTGCGTATACTCCCTCTATCTATGTTTATTACTCTATGGGCAGAATGAAGGGATTTGTCAGAGAAGTAGAGTACCTAATTATAATTTCGACATTTAAAGGTCGTTTGTATCCACAAATTCAATGTTAGTTGGAGATATCAACTCAAAATAAATTCGTTGAAGAATGTAAAGTGTTGTATGGGGGTTCATTGAAATTTAATTTATGATGATCGCATCTTTTCATTTTCTTGATATCACTTATGACACAAGAATGAATATTAAATTTTCTCAAGACAGATTCCAATGGTTCTGACCCCGCAGAATGTGAAAACACCGAAACTCTTTCTTTTATGTTACATATCGCTTTAATATGAAGTGTAGGCTTATATTTTTGTCCCAGTAGATTCTTGATTTCTTCTAGATTTTCTTGATACTTCTCTAAGAGTGTAATCAATTACTCCAATTGCTGTTAGGAAATGCCATAATTCCTTAGCCTGCACAATTTCATCAGTGGGAGGTGAGAATTTTATCCACCATTTGGCCTTCTAAATAATTTTATCAAGTCAGGGTTTGCGACACCATATTTGTGAAACCTCTAGATCCTTTGACACCATGGATTAGTTAGATATCGCAAGCTTACCATCGCAGTTTACCTTAGAGAGATCATCCCCTCGGTATTCTAGGACTTCTACGGAAAAGTAATTTGATAACCATTGTATATTATTTTCTTCAAAACAAAATAACGTTTGAAACCTCTGGTTTGTGGGGTTCTACCCTCTTTGTAAAACTTAACCTACACTACAAACCACAACACACTCTTTTACTCCAACAAATAATCTACCACTGACCAGAAGCTTCATTGTTGAAGGATTTTTATTAACAACCATTTACTCCATTCATGAGCAAATCCTCTAATTTATCTTTCACATTTGAGTAGAATGTTTTGCTTATTTTTTATTAATACAGATAAAAGGATTTGCTTCAAGATTTTTTTTCGTATTTCTAATATGGTTCATTTGAGAGTATATTCCTCGATATAATTTCTTGATAGAATGTAAATCCTATTATCTGTCCTCAATTATGTTCAGCGTAAACAAATAATGCGAAACATCCCTCAATTATTCATCTATTACCGAATGATTGTCATAGACAATTAAATGAACAAATTGATGGAAATTGTTCCTGTACCATCGTGATGCATTTCATTCGATCGATTTTCCGTTTGTTATCTCGGATAGGAAGCAGCCCACACCTGTACGCATCAATCTCTTTTACCGTTTTCGAATTTTGGAAGTTAACAAACATTCTTCTGTCCGTTTCTGAGAAGTGCGGTACTTATTCAACATTCGCGAACTTGTTTTTCGTTTATTTTTTTTGCCGTCGTCGGCCTTATAGTGTCATATAATTAAAGAGAAACCGCCTGGAATCCTGTGTACGGCCCGGAATTTCGTACGATTGGGCGTTATCTGCGGATGGACGCTGACACAACTACTGTTTAATTTCAGAACAGGGAATTTCACTTTTATGGACGCATTCTCCGTTTTATGCAGTCGCGGGGTTGAGGAGAGGAAGAGAAGAAGATGAAGTTCCGATGGAATTCATTGTTTGGAATGCAGATTGATTGGAATATTGCAAGCGCATTTCATTGGATTTTCTTTGAGGAAAATATCGTACGGAATTTTCGACATTTCATTTATTTTCGACACACACAGGTAGAGGATACTCAAAGGAATTAAACATACAAAACTGTTCATACAATGCTCAAATCCATTCTGGGAAATTTTCAATTGATGCATGCGGAATATTGCTTAGATTAATACGTAAAAAACCTTCAATGGTGACTTATACCTATCTCTCTCGAAGTGGATAAAATGAGTATAAAATATTCAATCCACGGGAATCATTCGTTATTTCAAAAGATATTCATACAAAAATTAAACCAATAGAATTTAATTATAATTACTTAGTGCATATATCATTTTGATAAATCTCTATACTCTGTATACATCTACCCACAATATTGATCTACTAATTATGCAGATATGCCAGCTTGCTAGTGAAAGCTTAATTAGTGAAGATTTTAATTCAGTAAGTTGCTTCACGTCATTTATTTGAAAATAGAGGATTAATTCTTAAAATGTAGGTATTAGTTGGAATAACCACGAAATAAAACTGAAGTGAAATGGTTTTTGCTGAAATACCCAAGTCACCTTGTTGGACAATTAAATTATTTCATTAATATATTATGAATAGTTTTAAAAGATTTTTACGGTTGTTCGACTAGAAAAATTCTACCAAAAAATTGTTAACATTCGTGTGATTTTTTGAATGATATTTCCAGTTACTAGGCTTTCAAACATTCAAATATTTTATTGAAAACAACACGAAAAAGCACTTTTTCCTGGAATAAGACTTCTAAGAATGTTTACCTATGAATTTTGAGAGGTTAACAGTCAAGGACTCAGAACTGTTAAATATCATTTCTAAGAAAGTACATACCAAAAAATAAAGCTAACAATAAAGTTATAGCATGATGATAACCCAAATTCAAATCCCTCGTGATATTACTTATTATAAGTTCTTCCAATGGGCTGAGATATTCCGTGAGATTAGGGAAGAAGGAACTTAAACTTTCTTTTATGATTGAAGAGACACGATACGGTTGAGGGGAAGTTATAAGATGATTTATAGGACGCCCTAAACAAATTCGGTAGCGTTTTCATAGTGGAAAACTTCATCCGCCTTGATTTGAGGATATTTCTAATTTCTAAGCGAATTTTGATCAGTTTTATCTAGATGGTATAGCAATTTGAGAATTGCAAATCTTATAGTGACCTAAGTTCTAGTGCCTATTATATAAGATGTTTATGAAGAACTGATCTATTTGATAATCTGAAACTTGGGATAACGATATTTGCTACTTAGTTAATATATTTTTGCAACCTAAGCACCTAAGCGGTTACACACGGTAGTAAAATATGCATATTTATATGGTATTTTGTTATTAGAGTTATCCTGGATATTGTAAGCATGGACCGTTTCCACATTTTCAATATATAATAATAATAATAGAAAAATATGAAAATGTCGTGCAATTTCTGAAATCAAGAAACCTCATGAAAGGATGCTCAAAGAAGTATCGAAAATTTGACAATATTCGGCCATAATTTTTTTTTTCAAATGGTGCTTTTATTTGTTTTTTTTTTAATAATTATTATGCTTCTAAGCTCAATACTTTCCTTGATCTAATGTTTTAGGTGTATCTGTTTTTGTGACCATATACACCTAATTCACAAGAAAGTTAGTTGATGATGAAGAGAAAGACAATTTGAGGGATCTATCTATTTCGAAACGTACAATATAAATAAAAAATATCTCAAATTAATGAATTTAGGAGTATGGTTATTTTAGATATTCATTTTGATATTAAGAAAAGAATATACAGGGTGTTTTCAAATTAGACGTGAACCTTACAGGAGGTATTAGTATCACTCCTTTGCTGTCGATTGAGCCATATTTATTGATAACCGAAAATCAACAGTTTCCGAGAAGAAAGAGTTCATGTGATTTTTGAAAAATTTCTTACCTTACTTAATTTTTCGTCAATTTTTTCTACGCTGTCAAAGTTTGATTTGAAATTTGTATTATTTTCGTCAGAAATGGATATAACATGTAAGAAAAAAGCAAAACTATGCTGTATTAGATTTAAAATAGGAATTAGCATGAAATGAAAGTTGGTTTTCAAAAAAGAGAATATTAAATTTGTAATATATATTTGCCAGCAGTTTTGGAATTCCACGATTTATGTATGACAAAATAATTTTAAAAAATTGCCAAATTCCTTCTTCATTTCCTAAAAAATAGGCACTAGTTTTGTTTCAGCAGATTTTGATTTGAAAGGGAAGAGGAGCAAAGTAAACAAAGTAATGAATTGAATATTTTTTATTGCAATTGAACTCAAAATTAAAAAATGATTTCATAAATTACGTTCGAAATGATCTCCACCATTCCTTATACAAGCACGTGCCCTCTTCCTCATTTCTTTAATTGTTACTTTCTGCCTGAAATTTACTCTCTATCTTCTCGCTGCTTTGTCTCTTCTAACGGTATTAGATCCGGACTTTTCGCTGGCCATCAAAATAAACCAAAATTCAATCAAACTTGGTCAACGTAGAGAAAATTGAAAAAATGAAGTAAGGTGAAAAATTTTTCGAGAATCACAAAAACTTAGATATCTCTTGAACTGTTGATTTTTGGTTATTACTAAATAGGCTCAAACGACAGCAAATGAGTACTACTAATCGTCCTTCGAGGTTCACGTCTAATTTGGAAACACGCTCTATTTTGAGAGAGTATGCCATTAATGATGGCAAAAATATCAGCCAAATGGCCACCGCTACTACAGTTGCAGCACCATATCTTTTTCATGAAATTTTCTATGACGAATGCGCACATTTGCTGCTGTATGTCCTCGATAACTTCGCGAATTCCATCTTTAAGGTCTTGAATTGATTGTGGAGTAGTGGCATAGCATAGACCGTATCTTTCACGAGGCTTCAAAGAAAAAGTCTAAAAGTGTTAAATCACAAGATCTCGGTGGCCACTTGTAAAAAATTGCTCTGTTGCTTGTTTTGTGTCGTCTTGTTGAAAAACCATTTACTTGGTTTGGCATGTCCCTGAGTATATTTTCCAAACCAGAAACGGTCAGTTTTTCAATTGCGAACAAACCGCCAATCTGCCAGTTCTCGTCCGAACGACGAATAAAGTCGACAAATTGCCGGAACGCACGAGAACTCCCCGTATCATTACACACTGGCGGTATAGAGCCCCAGGAAAAAAAATAGCGAATGAGGTCCCATATATAACACACGTAACAGCCGCTAACTACGTAATTATGAAGGATCCGTTATAACTACGTTTATCTCCTGGGTTACGTGAACTCCGCCAAATTATCAGTGTCGTGTGTCACGTATGAACCGCTGGGAAAACGGCCCTTTTCCGCATGATTTGTCATAGAGCCGGTTGATGGGGTTTCCCGGGTTTCCCCAGACTACTGATGTTGATTATTGGAGAAGTTATGGAAGGAGATTGATCCTTCATACAAGGGCGTATAAATGAGGGGGTACTGGGAGTAATCTACGTCCCCCCAAGATTTACAAAATATTAAAATTTCAGAATTCTCGCAAAGACGCAGAACGAAAATTTTTACATAATATCAACGAATAATCATTCTAAAGGGTGTTTTTTTAGAACTATAGAGCATTAAATTGCAATAAAACAGCGATGGATTATTCGATTGACATGAATTTCATTTATCCGCAAGATAATCTTGTGGCATTACATTTTAAATATGATTTCTGGCATATGACCGCCACGGCTAGCTCGGATGTAGTCCAATCTGAACGTTCAATTTTCGATGACTTTTTCCAACATTTGTGACCGTATATCGGCACTAACACGGCGAATGTTGTCTTCCAAATGGTCAGGGTTTGTGGCTTATCCGCATAGACCAATGACTTTACATTGCCCCACAGAAAGTAGTCTAGCGGTGTTAAATCACAAGATCTTGGAGGCCAATTCACAGGTCCACAACGTGTCTTTCAATAAATCGATTGTGGCACGAGCTGTGTGACATGTTGCGCCGTCTTGTTGGAACCACAGCTCCTGGACATCATGGTTGTTCAATTCAGGAATGAAAAAGTTAGTTATCATGGCTCTATACCGATCACCATTGACTGTAACGTTCTGGCCATCATCGTTTTTTAAGAAGTACGGAACAATGATTCCACCAGCCCATAAAGCCCACCAAACAGTCAGTTTTTCTGGATGTAACGGTGTTTCGACATACACTTGAGGATTAGCTTCACTCCAAATGCGACAGTTTTGTTTGTTGACGTAGCCATTCAACCAGAAGTGCGCTTCATAGCTAAACAAAATAAAATGGACGTAGTGCGCGATACGTATTCCGCACATTATTTTCGAAATGAAATTGCACTATTTGCAAGCGTTGTTCAGGCGCGAGTCTATTCAAGATAAATTGCCATACCAAACTGAGAATAAATCACTTGACAGCTGTTGAATCGGTCGTCATCTTGAACAGTAATGCCAATTTAAAGTTATATACCTCGAAAAAAAACACCCTATACTTTCCTCTGAAATCGACTCGGCAGTAAAAAATCGGACCCTTTTACGGTTCATGAGTTTATTATCGCTTTCAAGATGAGTACTTTTATTGCACTACGTCTATGTCCGAGGTTTATTATTTTCCTCTATCTATCCGCTTTGTCGGCGGTAGTTATCAAAGTCCTGAACTGAGTAATTCGCATCGAAAAATTGTCTGGGCTGTGTTGTACAATTTATTATGTAGTTATCAGTTTTGTATTGACTATACATATCTACACGGTGTTCCTGAATTGGAGGTACAAATGAAAATGACAGATTTCTCGGATCATTTCAAGAAAAAAGTCCGCAAACGTTTTGTTTATGAAAAACACCAACGATTTTGCACTCTTCAATTCATGTTCCGCTACTGGAATTTCCAAAGACGCGGTAATTTGTCGATTTGTCGTGGTGATTGGTCGCCGATGAAGCGCCAACGGATGCGCGTATCTAGAGAAAGAAACAGAGAGAATTTTCTGAAGTTTTTCAATAGTTATCGAGACTTCAGGGAGGATACGTACCTTGTTTTAGATTTCAGCCATTATTAGTTTAATTTGAGATTTGGAATTTAATTTATTGGCGAAAATTGTGTCGGGATTGTTGCACACGGGAACAACTTGGAACAACAGAATCCCTCCTTGGGATTGAAAAATATCAAAAAGTACTTCCTTGAGATATTGAAGTTGGAATGGTACGTACATTGGACCACTTAAGTTCCTGAAACTGAGAGAATACCTGCGTAATACCTGGCGTTATTACATCAACTTCGCTGAATGGGAATTGGAGTACTATAGCTTCCTGCTAATATCTGGTGTTTAGAATGTTGAAAATAATCTACAGAAGAGGTTCCATCCTAATAGCACAGTAATTCTTTAAAAACTGATTTAAGTTTTTATTTCAATATTATTTGCTTAGAGTGGAAAGGATGAAACTTTGTATATTTTAATTTCATTGAATTTGTGAAAACCTGGGTAGGAGTTTTGTTGCCAAATTAGTTAAACCACCCCTAGAAATCAGTCGTTAGAGTCTCATGGGCAATTGTTACGTTATGAAGATCAAGTTTTTTTCTCATACCACCCTCCCTTCATAAGATACTTAACTTGAATTGGCATAGATATTCCAATTTAAAGTTTTCATCATGTGATATGCTTAATTTGAATGGCAATTTACAGGGTGTCAATATAAATGTAAAGACACAAAATTTACACAGGTATTAATTTAAACCGAACAAACAATAATTAGATTGTATTCAGCACTACTCAGACATGAGCGTGTAAAATAATCCGACCTAAACGTTCGCGAATGAGAATGATAGAAACTCAATTTCTTCCTTTTGCCGCGGTCTTGGGTTCTTGGAACCAGAAAACACGAAATTTGTATTCCTAAAAGGCCCCAGTTGGCTCCGTCCCTCTGTGATCTTTCGAGCTGCTTAATTTTCCAATGAGGAGCCTGAATATATCTTCCGACCTAATCCACTCTTCTTGAACGAACCCATAAATTTGCACCGTTTTCATTTAGCAACAAGCCGTAAGAGTCCAAAGCAACACCTCAGCGGATAAATTGAGCGAATGCATTTAATTATTTAATCAAGTTACACGGCGCATATTAAATATTGAAGTAAACTGAACTAGTTATATGCGCGAACAAGGTTCGAAACGTTTTTAACCTAGAACTTTTCGCTTTTCTACCCGTATCTCCCCCCAGTGGCGTATCATGTTTTTACTTTTTTTATTTCATTTTCATTTTTCTTATATTTTTACTGTCCTCTTCCTCTAAAATATTCAAACTTTTTTCACGGGATCAATTTTTCTTGAGAGGGGTTGATACCACGTTGCATTCTCGTGATTTGCAAAGGTTTATCTACTCTACTTTCCTCAGCGTTTTTGAGATCACACCACTTTTCAGGATTTACCTTCCTTTCCTACCACATGCAAAAATTTAAATTACATTTTTACGTCTTCATTTTTTATTTTAGAATAACCGTTTTTTCTTTCTTTGAAAAGAATTTTTGTAGGATATTTTATATGAAAATTCATTAAAAAATAAATATTTGTTCGGAAAGTTATATCATGCATATATTGATTCTTCAATAAAAAGTTTATATTATTCTTATTTTTTTCATTCCAAAAAAATCAATAAATAAGGACTTTCCTCAGTGACAAACTTTTTGAAATGAAAAATAGTGAAAACTTCTTTCTAGCGATTGCTGAAACGGTATAGACCCCTCTTAATCCTTCATGGATTATTCTATTCGTTCATTTTGGTGGTCATTCACAATATATTTTATTGGTTTAAATATGAGGGATTTTTGAGTGAGAAATTTCATTTGAAGTAGCGTCCTACCTGGGCAGCTGTCATCTTATATATTTTTTTTGAAGGTGTCATCTTTTGACATTTGACTACGCCATCCCTGAAAATGGAACGATACACGCTTCAAAAACGGAACAACGTATTGAAATTTTTGAAATTATCTAGAAATGATAAAAACTTTGCAGTCATAGTTTGTAAAACTGAAGCACTTTTGGGTCGTCGTAAAGCACCTTCTTGGCCAGCAATATTGAAACTGGTGCAATAATTTGAGCTGTTGGGAAGGTAAGTGATCTGAAAGTCGAAACCAACTGTTCTTTCTCTTGGAAACAATACAAAAATATTGTGATAAGACGGACCAACACTGCCTTCTATTTAATTTATTAAGTACGTGATGTGCTCCGCCGATAGAAGGTTAGGAAACAGTGGCTATACTGGCTCCCGGATGTTGAAGGACTTTTTACGATTACCTCTGAGGATTGGGATTCGTGTGTTCCTTCGTGTTTTTTTTTCTGGTTGTTTCGTATTGTTTACGAGAATTGAAAGATGGTTCCCCTGCGTGCTATACAGGAATCCGGATTCTCCTGACGTTATTCGGCATCAGAAGGATAATATGAACGATTGATAACCTGCATTTTTCGAATTGTAAGGTCAAAGATTCGAATTGCTGAAATTAATTTTTATTTGGAAATGAAAATTTAACAGCGCCATGAAATAAATTAGGTGTTAAATGTTGCCGTCTACGGCACTGTTCCAAACTGCACCCCGAAAAATCGTATGTCTTGCGAAAAGACATAAAGTCCAGAATCCAATGAGAAAAGTTTTTATCGACTACTTTGGGGAGTTGGAAAAGATGTTTTTTCACATCGATTATACGTTCGCCAGTTTATCGTTCGAAAAAACGAGGAGTCATTTTAAATTGTGTTACTGCATTGGGTTTCTTGAATTCGTTGCAAAATGACGGATGCGCCTACAATTTTAGTCGTTTGATTTGAAAGTACAAAATTTGTAGTTCTGACACATTCTATGAATAGTAAATTGTGTTTTTAGTAGAAGAAGCAATGTATTCCTGAACTGAACTCTGGAAGCTTCTGCTACTAAGTACATAATAGTACATTTTGCGAAAATTTCAGCCCTTAACCGTAATAGAGATCGTCGCTTTTATGGTGGAACACCATGTAAGATTTATATAGGGTGGGTCCTCGACTTGTACATATATTTCAACCGAAGATTTATAAGGTCAAAAGAAACACTTTTTTCATTACCATTTTTTCCGATTCAGTTCGGTTGGAAACATACATACTGTTGAATCCATAAAAAAATGTAATTTACAGTTATATCTCGCAAATGGATGGAATCAAAGGAAATTATTGTCGGTATATCGTTTTTATTAATGTGATGAATCTTTTCCGAATATAAAATTCCATCAAGTCAACCCCAAAACGCCCAATATACTAAGTGTGAAAAAAAACGAATCTGAAAAAATAGTGAGCGAAAATAGTATATTGTGCAACAAGTGAAGAAAGTCCAAATTTTCTAGCGAGTGTGGAAGTTTGTGGCACGAGCCTGAAAGGCGAGTGCCGCAAACACACGAGCGAGAAAAGGACTTTCTCCACATGTTGCACATTATACTTTTCCCACAACTGCTATGGAAAGTAGCGTATTCTTCACAGCTTACTCAATTTCAAAATTATTTATTGCTCATACTGTGGGAAATATTATTCCCCACGGCACTTTGCTCACACCTCGCTTGGTAGACCAATGAAATTGGGCTTTTGGGTCGTTTCCATGGAAACGCAATAAATTAGCACATACTGTCAACGAAGGCCATTTTGATTTGAATCAAGTCCATTACTTGAATTATTGAAATTTGTACAGTTTTAGGAAAAGTATAGTATAGTGTGTAACACGTTGAGAAAGTCCTTGTCTTGTTTGCGGCACTCGCCTTTCAGGCTTGTGCCACAAACTTCCACACTCACGAGAAAAGTTGGACTTTCCCCACTTGTTGCACAATTTACTATTTCCTACAACTGCACAAATTTCAATAATTCAAGTAATGGACTTGATTCAAATCAAAATGGCCTTCGTTGACAGTACGTGCTTATTTATTGCGTTTCCATAGAAACGACTCAAAAGCCCAATTTCATTGGTCTACCAAGCGAGGTGTGGGCAAAGTGCCGTGGGGAATAATATTTCCCACAGTATGAGCAATAAATAGTTTTGAAATTGAGTAAGCTATGAAGAAAATGCTACTTTTCATAGCAGTTGTAGAAAAAAAGGGTTTCTTTTGACCTCAAGAATCTTCGGTTGAAATATATGTACAAATCAAAGACTCACCCTCTATAGGTCATTTATAACAAAAAACTAATGGACTCACTTTTACGATCTTCGATCTGTTGCTTTTGTCTCAAAAACTTTGCAGAAATTCTGACAGTTACAAAAAAAAGAAGTTTCGGAAATCAAAATTGATCTAGAAAGGTGTGGAAAATCAGAACTGAGCATATGTTTGAACATTCATTTAAAAATGAATACGTAAATTCTATTTCATTGTATCCTTGTGTAACTTGTGATGAGCTTCTTCTCCGTCTTCTGGTTCCACTAGTGAGAAATACAGGGTGTTTCCTAAACATGCGGCAAAAATTCAGGGGGTTGTTCCTTGGACTATTCTAAGAATATTTTGTCCTTTGATGATTTTTGAAAAACCTATTTGTTTCGAAGATATAGGGGAAACAAAATTTCAGATAATAACATTTTATTATGAAAAATTACATGAAAATTCAACTCAACCTACAAAAACTGTTGAAAATGACCACCTCTAGCCAGCATACAAGCATCCAATCTTCTCCTCATTGACTGCCGAACCCTTTCAAAAACACCAGGATCATTTCTTATTAAGTTACACCCAGCAATGATCCGATTTCGCAAGTCTTCCACATTTTCTTTACCATCTGCACTTATCAATTTTTAGTCAAAAAACTGGCCGTTTTTAGTAATTGGAATGTTGTTAAACCAATTTAAAAATCAATTGTACCTACTTAGTAAACACAGTGCGGTACGCATTTTTATTTAAACTATTATTAATTTTAAAAATATGAAAAATGTTGTTCGCCCTGTATCTTCGAAACAAAGAGGTTTTTCAAAAATCATCGAAGGACAAAACATGCTTAAAATAGTCCAAGGAACAACCCCCTGAATTTTTGCCGCATGTTTAGGAAACACCCTGTATAGGAGAGGAATTCTACATTTGTTAGTGAAATTCCTGAATTTCCCAGCACCCTTTCAAACCGAAAAAATTCACCCCCTGGGCATTTCTCTTAGGATCAAAGGGAGCCGCCTAATTTGAAACATATAATTTCGCAGATATGAGCAACCGACGTCTGTTTCCCGCCTAAAACAAACCCGACCGGAACCCACAACGCGCAGATTCCGGGCCGAATTCGGACTGAAAAAAAAATCCATTCTGCGGGGCATCAGCCATTCTCTCGCTGCATTTTAAAACAAAGGGAGAGAAAAAAAAAGGTAATTCGATAAGGACGAAGGGCCCCGTCCGACATGAGAATATAAACTTTTCCACACATTGTGTGTGTGTGGAATTATCGATTTTCGGGTGTCGATACGTGCCCCGGAGTTTCCACAGTTCCCATTTCCGTCCATCATACATCTTCAATATTGCATCAGGGCTGACTCGGGGGAACTTTTCCGGCCGATGTAATAACATTCAGATGAGACAAAGGGAGGATAACGGCAGAAATCTCCTTTTGGTCCCGTTTGATTCCTCCCCTGCTGTTCCATCTCGGCTGCGTTCCCTTTATTTTGTACCTTTCTGGTGTTGGGCTACTTGTTTTATTAATTCCTTCGAGATTTAACACTAACGTGTAGACAAAAAATTGGAATTTTGTACGGAGATTTATTATTTTCCTTTATCTACTGCTATTGAGTTATATATTCATTATTCAACTACTTTTGAGCAATTAATAGAATCTATTAACAAACAGCGTGAGTTATAATAACTCACTGCTATAACTCAGTATAATATATCGGAAAATATGGATCTGTGCTTCTATACTTCTGTGCTTCTATTCGGTTGGCCGAAAGGGAACATTCATTTTGATAATTTTGACGTTTATAGGTAACTTTTGCGATTTGCCGACAAAGTTCTTTCTCTATTCTTATATTTTAGTATTTATTGTTATACTCGTAGATAAAGTATAGTATTCTACTTGCGATAATGGTCATAACTCAATTGATGAATTACAGCACTCGCCTGCGGCTCGTGCTGCATAACACTGCGTGAGTTATGACCTACATTACCGCTCGTTGAATAATATACTATTGTTCATTATTTTTCTTCCCACTAAACTAATCAGGATTACAGATGTACCAACAGATTTTGGGTGGTAATTAAAGGTTTTCCAGTAAACGTTTTTATTTTGATATTATTAGCACATTTGCAGCTATATGTATGTCCTCGATAACTTCACAAATTTCATCTTTAAGATCTTGAATCGATTGTGGAACATTGGCATAGAACTTATCTGTCACATGTCCCCAAAAAAATATAAAGGTGTTACATCACAAGATCTTGGTGGCCAATTGTCATCACTTCTCCGAGAAATTACACAGTTAGGAAACTTTCTTTGCAGAATTGCGATTGTTTCGTTGCCTTTCTAGAGTCATCTTGTAAAAAATAAACGTTGTCCAAACCAATATCTTTCAATTTCGACCATAAAAAAATTACTTATCATAGTTCAATAACAATCCAATCATTGTAATAGTTGCACCAGCCTCATTTTCAAATAAGTAACATCACCAGCTCAAAAACCGTACCAAACAGTGACACATTGAGGATAGAGAGGATTTTCAATATTCATTCTTGGATTTTCCGAGCCCCAAATGCGATAATTCAGCTCATTAACGTAGCTTTCGAGGTGAAAATGGTTTTCATCACTGAAGATGATTTTTCGATGAAAATACGGGCAATTTTGATCCATTTCAAGGGCCTAGTCAGCGAAGATACGACGTTGTTGGTGATCGACCAGCTAGAGTTCTTGTTTTAACTAAACTTTAAAAGCCTTTAAGCAAAATACTGTGTAATGCCGTTTGGGCAAAGCTTAATGTCCAAGTTTGACGAATTGACCAACCTGGGTATTTGGACATTTACAGGCTACAGCAGCATTAATCTCAGTTTCTATTGAGCGACGCATAGAGTCTATATTCTTTACATCACTTACTCATCAAATTTTTATACCAGTTATGCCGTGAAAGTGCTTCACTACGACTTAAAATTGCTTTTGTTTTGCGAACTGAGACTGCAAAATTTTCAACATGTTTGTAGTGAATTCTAACAATTTTAGTGTTTTGTTGGTGCGTGCTTCTTTCCGTTTTTGGTAATCGTGTAGTTAATTTTCGTCAAATGTCAAACCTCTTATTTAAATCCCCTTATATTTCATTTTTAGACTATCAGCGTTAATTATGCAAATCCATTGATAATAATTTGCTCTAAATGTTCAATAATGAACAACAACATAAATATGTTCCCAAGCTTAGTCTGCAAAATACATTGAATATACCTACTTCATTTATAATAGAAAGTTTTTTGTCGGAATAAATTCTTTTGAAGTTCTGATTTTTATTCAGTTTCGTAGCGAATGAAGACCCATTTAAATCAACTAATTGCTGCCTCCATCAAACATGTACATCTTTCCCTCGAAATCTAATTTCCTCTCATAAATGTGCTTGTGAGAAAATATCATCATTGTGGTATTTAAATAATTTCAGTTCTCCCATACATTCCAAACTTTGTATTTCCACAATCTAAATCAGCCATCTGCGCTAGGAATATAAAATCTCGTTCTCACGTCATAAATTCATTTTTTTATGCAGCCGTGAGCATTGGGGGAAAATCATAGGTTATTCACAAACTTAATTTTTCCTCTGTAGCAGGCGTAATTTCGAATAGGTTTCGAACCTTTGTGTTTTGTTATTATTCTAGCATATGACCTCGATTCGTTGTTGGTTCTTTAGAGAAAACTGATTTGATCACATAGCCCAACATATTTATTGTTAGATGCTCTAATTGAAACATTACTAATTAACTTTTAGGTGTTGAATTGAAAACATCAAATGGAGAGGTAGTGGAGTTTTATGAGAATGCATATGAAGAGCATATAATCATTACAAATTTGATTCCAATAGGGAATTTGTATTTTCAAACGAATTCACACAATGGTTAGTTTTCGTTGATATATTAATCTAACGTAATATGAATTCTGATGCATATGACATTCGAATGTTTAAATCCCTGATTTTTAAATTGGAATCATAATTTTTACTATTATTTGAATGCAGAACATCTTTTTCCTAATTCCGTGGCAAATCCATTCATCCTGCCATACCTTATAGAACCATATACGGGAATATCTCAGTTTCACACAGATTTTATGATTATATTTTATTATTATATGTTGTACGCGAAACTCTCCTGTCACAGATTCATCTATTATTATCTGTCAAATTCGTTAAACAGAAAAAATTTTCAGCGAACCAATATTTGTCAATGCAAAATCAGTAAACATTATTCAAGGAAAATTTCAATTAATTCCAATGAAATTAGGTAAATCAGTGAAAGCGATGTATGCTACTGGTACAAAAAGTTCATTCTTACACTCGTTCATACAAAAGCTCGAGTAAGAATATCAATGCCTTCTGCACTTGCATTATGAGTAACTATTCTGGAATAATAATAATCCCACCAAAAAAATCCTGCCATGGTGATAATGAATTCACTTCTTTCAAGAATTATTAGAATTCTTGAAAAAAATTCGATTCTCCATATAGTTTTTTTATTCTTCAATTGATAACATTTCTTGCAGATATAGGTGGAATGTATATGCATTTTCCGATTTTCGTGCTTTGTATAATCGAAATTTTCAAAAAAATGTTATATAGTTTTTGAAAAAAAAAAAACTCTGGTATCAACCATAACACCCTAAGAATATATATCATTCTCAATTGTGATATTGTTATATATTATATATATTTCGGGGATTGTGAGTGAACAGTAAACCAATAAATTAGAAATTTAATGAATAGGTCCTATTTTTTTGGCTTATTGACCAATTCTGTGTAGTTTCTTCACATAGTAAAGGGTGTTTTTTTAGAGCTATAGAACTTTAAATTGCAATTAAACAACGATGGATTATTCGATGACATGAATTTTATTTATCCGCAAGATAATCTTGGTAATATATGATTTCTGGCATATGACTGCCACGGCTGGCTCGGATGTGGTCCGACCTGGACGTCCAATTTTCGATTACTTTTACCAACATTTGTGGCCGAATATCGGCAATAACACGGCGAATGTTGTCTTCCAAATGGTCAAGGGTTTGTGGCTTATCCGCATAGACCAATGACTTTACATAGCCCCACAGAAAGTAGTTTATCGGTGTTAAATCACAAGATCTTGGAGGCCAATTCACAGGTCCAAAATGTGAAATTAGGCGGTCACCAAACGTGTCTTTCAATAAATCGATTGTGGCACGAGCTGTGTGACATGTTGCGCCGTCTTGTTGGAACCACAGCTCCTGGACATCATGGTTGTTCAATTCAGGAATGAAAAAGTTAGTAATCATGGATCTATACCGATCACCATTGACTGTATCGTTCTGGCTATCATCGTTTTTGAAGAAGTACGGATCAATGATTCCACCAGCCCATAATGCGCACCAAACAGTCAATTTTTCTGGATATAACGGTGTTTCGACATACACTTGAGGATTGGCTTCACTCCAAATGCGGCAATTTTGTTTGTTGACGCAGCCATTCAACCAGAAGTGCGCTTTATCGCTAAACAAAATGAAATGGACGTAGTGCGCGATACGTATTCCGCACAGAACCATTATTTTCGAAATGAAATTGCACTATTTGCAAGCGTTGTTCAGCCGTGAGTCTATTCATGATGAATTGTCAAACCAAACTGAGACTAAATCACTTGACAGCTGATGAATCGGTCGCCATCTTGAACAGTAATGCCAACTTAAAGTTATATACCTCGAAAAAAACACCCTTTAGTACCTATTTATTTGTAGTATTTCATAATTTTTCACAATTATCTGAATTGAAAATTGCTGCTGGCTTTCAGTTCGGAATGTAGCGTTTTGTTTACAGGCTGAATCGTAAATGTGAAGCTTTAAGGAGTAATAAAACGGTTTTCTATCACCCCTTAAAATATTGCCGGACATTTCCGGCTCACCTTGTATAAATTCAAATGAAGATGCACTAACGTGTTCGCGATATATCGATCTCTGCTAATTGGAGCACAAAGGCCACGTTGCCGAAGCAGAAACTGAATTTGCATTCGGTGAAACCGAGCCAAATGCTAATTAAAGTCTAACCTTATTGTTTTGGGTGGCTCGAATTTCGATTCTAATCGTTTAACCCTGAAACGTATCCCGACTCTAACCTTACTTTATCGCCCGTACGGATATCGTTAATCTACAAACACTCGATAAAACTCGAATTTCTGGAGTGAAGCACGATCAGGAATCTATTGGGGTAGGCTAGTCGACAAACGGTCCAAAATGCCCGAGCTTTAGGGTACGATATATATGTACGTGTTCGGCAAACTGCAAGCTCTGTTGAATTGTTAGGGGATAAGTTCTGAGACGGGAAAATGGAATCTCTTATGTCTTGCGACCCTTCGCTGGGCATAACACAACTTAGGATGGGGAAGGATTTATGGAGGTGCTGTAGAACACTTGAGTCTGCACCATATGAGATTACTTTGTATATTTCATGGTTTTTGGACCCTAACTTTGTCGGTTTCCCATCAGAAAACATTGATATTCTACTCACTCCTATTCTAGATCTCTTCCGACTCTGTGGACATACGTAGGGTGTTCTATAAGCTGTATGACAAACCTTGATATATGATTGCTCATTCTGAACATTTTTTTTCTATGAACTCCGTTTCTTTTTCTTAGGAATATAACTTTAAGTTGACATTACTGTTCAAGATGGCGACCGATTTAACAGCTGTTAAGTGATTTATTCTCAGTTTTGTTTGGCAATTCATCATGAATAGACTCACGCCTGAAAAACGCTTGCAAATAGTCCAATTTTTTTTCGAAAATAATGGTTCTGTGCGGAATACGTATCGCGCACTACGTCCATTTTATTTTATTTAGCGATGAAGCGCACTTCTGGTCGAATGGCTACGTCAACAAACAAAACTGCCGCATTTGGAGTGAAGCTAATCCTCAAGTGTATGTCGAAACATTGTTACATCCAGAAAAACTGACTGTTTGGTGCGCTTTATGGTCTTGGGGAATCATTGGTCCGTACTTCTTCAAAAACGATGATGGCCAGTACGTTACAGTCAATGGTGATTGGTATAGAGCCATGATTACTAACTTTTTCATTCCTGAATTGAACAACTATGATGTCCAGGAGCTGTGGTTCCAACAAGACGGCGCAACATGTCACACATCTCGTGCCACAATCGATTTATTGAAAGACACGTTTGGTGACCGCCTAATTTCACGTTTTGGACCTGTGAATTGGCCTCCAAGATCTTGTGATTTAACACCACTAGACTACTTTCTGTGGTGCTATGTAAAGTCATTGGTCTATGCGGATAAGCCACAAACCCTTGACCATTTGGAAGACAACATTCGCCGTGTTATTGCCGATATGCGGCCACAAATGTTGCAAAAAGTCATCGAAAATTGGACGTCAAGATTGGACTACATCCGAGCCAGCCGTGGCGGTCATATGCCAGAAATCATATTTAAAATGTAATGCCGCAAGATTTATCTTGCGGATAAATAAAATTCATGTCAATCGAATAATCCATCGTTGTTTTATTGCGATTTAAAGTTCTATAGCTCTAAAAAAAACACCCTTCAGAAAGAGATATATTGAAGATTGTGAATTAGAAATGCTTAGGAATCACTAAGATGTTTAAAACATTAGTTCGCTCACTTAATTTTGACGACTTGGCGACTTTTGAAAGAACCAGCCGAGATGTCTAAAACACTGGTGTGCTCACTTACTCTTGAATATCCTCAAGATTAAAGTGGCGACTTTTGAAGGGACCAGCTCTCAATGATTTTAAGTGGATTGCTCCCTTTTCACTTGATTACCGCATCGTTTTCTATGGCGCTCAAGTCTTCCTGTCAATGTCGTGTTTTGAGGTTAAATCAACAATAATAACAAGATCAACGACCTTTGACTGAACAAATGTAATTAAGGAAGAAAAGGGAAAAGGAACCCATGCCGAGCCGAGTAGCTAGAATTATCCTAAACAAAATCCAATTAGTGAATACACGAGTATTTTAGACATCTTAGGAATCACTAACTAGTGAATAGGCCATACCCAATTTAATCAGATCAGATAAAGAAAAACTGATTAATATTTCAAGTTCTTCACATTTTGATTCGAAATACTAACTGGATCTTTATAAAAATGTAAGAATGTGGATTTTCCTGAGGATTACAAGAGACTTGTTTGAAATTTTCTCCCTGAAATCGGTAGCAGATTCGACAAAACTATAAGAAACCAAATAGTGTAGTACTAAACCAAAGTTTTTTACATTTTTTTAAACTACTAATGGTCTATTTCATTTGTGTTGAATATCTTGTGAACAACTATGAGAGAAAACTTAAAAAAAAAAACAAAGTTCAACACCATGTATCTCCGAGGAATCATTAATTTTCATTTGAATCTCCAATTAAGGAACACCCTGTATAGGTGTTCTGAGTTTATACACTTATTATGGTCTGAAAATCATATAAATTACTTTACATATAGGTACATTACCAAAGTTCGTGCTGAGAGACAATAAAGATGCGCTGTTTCGAAGTATGTTATAAATTTACAACATTTCTCATGTTGATTTTAGATCATTACTGCTCATACCTGTAATTTTCATTCACTAAACCAATCGATGGTAAAAACCTATAGAAAAACATAGTTACTCCAGTAAGCATTGGTTGTTACGTCGACAGATGAACAATGAAAATTCGACTTCATAAAACATGATTTATTGAAGGGAACTGTCATCAAACTAATGCGCAAACTGTGACAAATGAACGTCGAAGATGATGAATAGAACGGTAATTCTTTATCAAAAATGGAAATAGATAAAATGCGTTGATTTTTATTTGTTTGAGCAATTCTTTCATCAATAAAAACAACTAAATATCTACAATAACAGAAGGATCATCCATTCATATGCTGTATATGGTTATTATAGATCCGTGATGTATCGAATTGGACATATTTGCAACCACCGACAAAAAACAAACCGCAAACATGTGATGGAACGCATTAATGCAAATTTGTTGACTGTATAAATTTCGGAGTCGAATTGAAAAACCTGGAAAATGCCTGGTGGAAGAGGCGATTTTTCGATGTTTCACATGGATGGAGTCATCCGATTCGACGTTTTTTTGTCTGTTTTACGTACGCCAACATGCATTATTCGTGATCGATATAACCATGGTCGAATGTTTATGCCTCCCATATTCATTTGATTTATTCATACATTTGTGCGGTAATGCGAATAGAATTTGTTTCATTGATACCGACCGCTGTGAAATAATGACAGAATAATAAAAAAATATCGATTGATCGAAAAAGCAACAAAGGCCCTAATGCGAATCATATATTTCAGTGTTGCTGTTAATATGACGATATGGATACCATGAATCGTGCTCGGATTTCATGAAAATAATCCTTGTGCTGAATACGAATATGAAGCTAGCGGAAACAAACAGATACTCATTGCCAGAATGTTTTTTCACGTATATTCAGTGACATACAAATCAGTACAATTCATCTACCTGATATATAAGCTGAACTGTATATCCACTCAACTTCATTATTTCAATTTATTAATTATGAGTTGTTTATATGAAAGATTGTAGATGCTGACATTAGTCTATAGCTCCAGTTCTAGAGATCTGATGGACTCCAGTATTTTGGATGGCTTCGAGTAAGTTACTTCCTAAATCCTACAAAATTCTCAGGTCCAAAGTATTCTTGCGTTGGCTAACGATGGTGAGACAGTCCGTCACCAGGTGATCAAGGGTTTTTTCCTTTTCTCCGCAGAATCTGCATTAGTCGTTTTCTGCTAGACTCATTCTCATGAGGTGTTTGCTGAGGCAACAATGTAATGTCAGGAATCCAGTGAGGAGGTGTAGCATATTCTTGCTAAGATCCAGATACTTCTAAGATTTTGCAGTGTCAAAGTTTAGGAATGATCCAACCCAGGAAGATTCCACCAGAGTGTTTCTCTTTCGTTTTTTCTTCTCCGGAAACTCTTTTATGTAGCTACATTTACCTATACTACAGAAAGGTTCTTGGTCAAGGAATGGAGTTTGTGCTGGAAAGTGTGTTCTTCTCTTCATTTCCTTTAATTTTTTAGTGACCGGGAACCCAGACTGAACAGACCTGATTCTTGCCTACTTTATTGAGTTTCTTTAGGCACTCCAATACCATCTCAGAATCAATGATACGAGAGCTCAATGCTTCGATTTCAGTCTGACTGTCAGAATGCATTGCTTTCCGACATCTTTCGATTGTAAGTATCTCTTCCTGAAAGACACTTGGACACCGGCCTAACGATATTGAGCATTTGGTGCCAGCCCAGAATACTCCATCGCTAGTCGTGGTTTTAGAACTATTTGATTGTATTCTTTCGGAGAGCTGGGATTGTGGACTAACTTGCCCAATATTCTCTTCCACTAATTATCATAGTGAAGGTTTTCTCGGAGCTAGTTTTTCTCAGCACTGACAAGGCTTGCTGTTGGTAAGTGGTTAAAGAAGACCAGGCTCTCGGATTTCTGATTAGTTACCTAATTGCTGGTATTCTGATTACCGCATTGCAGATACTTTCCCTGGATAGCCTTAAAATGACCTCATGGGCTAATCTATCACTGGAAATAGATGTGAGATCTATAATGATCTCCAATGCCCTAGTTTGGCTCGTTCTCATAGCTCTAGTTATACAAACACAGGCTAATATCTGAAATATTATAAATGTATTAATTGAATTCTCATGAAGTTCACTTTTACATAAGTAACAAGAAATTTTCGATTATTTAATTTTCAATATGAATTATTTCTGAATTTGTAATATTCTCGAGTCCCATATTTCATTCCTAAGTTGGCTATAATTTTGTGCAACTCATTTTATAAATTCACCGCAAACATAAATTGTTACCAGTATGTATGGTTAGGTGTAAAAATGAAACCCACCGGCTCCTTACAGCTCTACTCATTCACTGGTGAAGATAATAACATTATATCTTCCTGCTGTGTGAGAAAATGGAAATCCAGCCGAAATAAGGACATAAATTCTAATCTTTTCTGGCGGTAAAAACTAGCAGTATTTCATTTCCACGAAGAGTGGGTCATGTATCTAACTAAAAGAAATGAACTTGTTTCCTAATTGTGAACTATGCTCGAAACTTTATTCAGTGGATGTCTGAATTAGCTAGAGTTAATGAGCAATCAATCCTCAGGGACTCCAATATGGCCTACTCTCATCGATTATTAATTTTATAATTAGTTTGGTAATTGAAAGCTAGTCGATAATTCAGCCGTGAAGGATAGATCGAGTAAGCAAGCAGTTCAGAAGAGTCAATTTGAAATTTGAGAAGATTGCAAAATTTCAAGATGATTCTGTTAAATTTGAGGAGTAGACATATTTCCATTGGGGATATACAGGTTGTTTCAAATTAAGTCGGCACCATTGCCAACTCCGTTATTATTGATGCTACGATGTCGGTTGAATGGGCAAACTAGTAACATTTTTAGTGGTCTTCTCGATGCCGAAAACAAAACAAAAAATGACAGTCGCGTTGTCATAATATTTCATAAAATGATATTTTTTTCAATGGAACACCCTATATTTTTTCATGCATTTCGATTCGTAATAATATTCTCAACAACAAAGCTCATATCACCTTTCTTCCTAAAGTGGAAAATGAGCGACTTATTTTGAAATATCCTTATTCATTCAATAGGTGAGATTTTTCCAGTGTATAATAATAAAAATATATCTATTTTCATATCAACATGAGTATTATTCTTCGAAATTTGTTTTTAACTTTCAAACGGCATTTTCGAATATCAAAAATATTTACCCCCTCTTTATAATGCAATGATACTTTACATGTTCTATAATTTTCTTATTCGGAGTGAGTTTTGACTTGTACAGGGTGGGCAAATAAGCGAGGTAAGCGGCTATATCTCAGGAACCACTCATCGTAGAGACTTGCGGTAAAATCTTTTACCACTAAAGTAAACAAAAGAAAACACTGGAAATTGTTTTGAAGTTCATTCCTCCACCGCTAGAAGGCGTAATAGCTATCGTCGAGTAGAAAAACGCATTTTACTCGAAAAATTTTCATTATAAAAGTCTAATCCTTCACAATAATATATCTGTATGATATATTCAGTTTATTTTTGTCTTGGAATATATTCCAATTCTAAAAATGACAAATTTAATAATCAACCAAAAGAAAAATTCAAAATGACTAAAACTGTACAAATTGAGCAAACGGTTAATAAATTGAACAACTAAATTAACATAAAGACAGACGTACGTTTCGGAATTTTTGTATTTAATAATACAATTTTTCCTCATCAGTGCCTTATAGTTCAACGGAATTATTAAATTTACAAACTTACCACGTGTATATCTACCTCAACAAATTTGCAAGTAAGAAACTACAAACTAACTAAACGTATCGGTTGCTCTGGTGAGGATTCACCAGATTTAATATATTCAATTGTAAATGTCGATTTGTATATGTATTTCAAAAGAATAACAATGAAGAAATCTATGACTACCTTAGGTAATGGCTTGTTCTGTGAATCCTCACCAGAGCAACCGATACGTTTAGTTAGTTTGTAGTTTCTTACTTGCAAATTTGTTGAGGTAGATATATACGTGGTAAGTTTGTAAATTTAATAATTCCGTTGAACTATAAGGCACTGATGAGGAAAAATTGTATCATTAAATACAAAAATTCCGAAACGTACGTCTGTCCGATAGGGAGCGCTAAGTCAGAAGTTCATTGTTTTGTTCATTTTTCTCTGCAATTTCAAATGTAATGATGGGATTTTCTTAACAGAAACAAAAATTTCATTGAATTTGCATGAAAAAACCTGAAGGTCGCAAAGCGATAATTTCAGGCGTTCTGAAGTTATGGCCGAAAGAAGATATTCAACTGATGCACTGCGAAAAACCAAAAAGAGTCTTCAAGTTCTAACAGAAACAGAAATCCCATCAAATTTGTATGAAAAAACCAAAAGGTCGCAAAGCGATAGCTTCAGGCGTTCTGGAGTTATGGCCGAAAGAAGACACAATTTAGTTTTTCATTGCATCAGTTGAAGAATATCTTTTTTCGTCCATAACTACAGAACCCCTGAAGCTATCGCTTTGCGACCTTTTGGTTTTTTCATACAAATTTGATGGGATTTCTGTTTCTGTTAGAACTTGAAGACTCAATTTGGTTTTTCGCAGTGCATCAGTTGAATATCTTCTTTTGGCCATAACTTCAGAACGCCTGAAATTATCGCGTTGCGACCTTCAGGTTTTTTCATGCAAATTCAATGAAATTTTTGTTTCTGTTAAGAAAATCCCATCATTACATTTGAAATTGCAGAGAAAAATGAACAAAACAATGAACTTCTGACTTAGCGCTCCCTATCGGAAGCAGCTCAATCAAATTCATCATGAGTATATTTTTTCCTTAATCAACAAGATGTTGTCTCTCAAATAAGATCTAATTTGCTCAAAAATATTGAGCCAAACTGAAGTTACAGACATTTCAATCAGTCAGATTTCTATCTTTCCCCCACCCTTATTTGATGTCGCAAAATCGAAAGTGACAATTCAAACAGATAGAGAATTTTCCAAGGTTTACAGTGATGATATTTTTTTTCCAACTTAATATGAAAATTTTTCGAGTAAAATGCATTTTTCTACTCGACGATAGCTATTACGCCTCCTAGCGGTGGAGGTATTAACTTCAAAACAATTTCCAATGTTTTCTTTTGTTCACTTTAGTGGTAAAATTTTTTACCGCAAGTCTCTACGATGAGTGGATCTTGAGATATAGCCGCTTACCTCGCTTATTTGCCCATCCTGTACATACATTTCAACAGTAGATTCTTGAGGTCAAAAGGAACATTTTTTGCTTTTCTATTTACCCCAATTTGGTCTAGAGGAGAGGATTCAGCCATTTTGAATATTCATATTAAGCTATGCCAGAAAAATAACACATATAAATACTTTTCTTCTTCTTTTTTATCATAACGCACCTTCCATTAATTCCCCAATTTTCATCATTCGAAATAATAAATCACATCACTCCAAAAAAATTTCCCAATTTCCTGCTACAACGGCATATTGGATAGTGAGATCAAATTGAATGGAAAATTATGTTTTTTTCTCCCGGTAGGATTGGCCCGCAAGCTTCCGATCCGAAGGCACACCCTCTCAATTATCAATTTACGAGATAATTTGTACATAGATCGGGGTTTTCCCCAGAGCGAGAGGAAAAACTCCAATTAACTGCAGTCGGTCCCGCGTAAAGTTGGAAATATCCATTTAAAATATATGGGGGGGAATGAATTTCGGCTTGATTAGCGCCCAGAGGAAGCCGCAGGTCCCAGAACTATGCAGGAACGAATCATACGAAAACCCCCAGATATTATATCGTTTTGCGTCGACATTTAATTCCCATTTCCATTTGTTTCATTAGCGGCCTTTTGAGTTCCAAAGGATAACCGGGAGATAAGCAGGACCAGAAACCGAGATGCCTACAGGAATGCCTTGTAATTGGTTGGGAACAGGTTGCGTAACGTAAATTATACGATAATATTGTACGTTTCGCCGAACGGCTTAAAGTCGAAACAGAAACTGCGATAATGTCCGCTGGAAGTTATCGAGGTAATATTTTTTGCGCAACTCAAAACCTCGAAAGGGTTTCACGAAATTAAAATCGTACAAATTCTCGATTACGAGCAGCAAAAACGGAAATTTTATCGAGCTCATTAATAAACAAAGTGAACAGATCAATGTAGCGAATATACAGTTTGTACCTTGAAATATATTTATATTTAAGGGGATGATTCTTGATCTTGAAGCCACTTTTATAAAAAAAAAACATATGAACTTATGTCGTAAATGTGGTAACTATTGAGATACCGGCTGCTAACGTTTCTAGGAATATTTTTTTCTCTAATTCTGTGGTTATTCCGTTCATTCTTCCACATCTTGTAGAACAAAATCGTGCGAGAATATATCAGAAAAGCACAGTTTTCATGGTTATATTTTATTATTCTATGTTGGTACTCCGAACTTTCCGCCACGGCTTTATCTGTCAATTAATCAATTTGCCTTGAAGAAATCAGTTCTGCCAACCAACATTTTTCAATGCAAAAATCACTAAGATATATTTATGGAAATATTTCATTAATTTCAATGAAAATGCAATTAATTAGAGAAAAAAATGTATAATACTCGTACAGAAGGCTCATTCTACCACTCGTTCATTCCAAAACTCGCCACTTCGTGGCTCGTTTTTGAATTTTGAACTCGTGGAAGAATATCAATGCCTTCTGCACTTGTATTATAAATAACTATTTCATAACCAAAACAATGCTTCTGCAGATAAGATATTTCTATGAAATTTGGTACACGTGTTCACTGCATCAAAATAAATTTTGTGATGAACAAACAATATTACTTTTATCAATTCTGGAGAAAAATTGTTACGATACTGCTTTTTCTTTAATTATTGTTTTTTTTTTTGAAAATCCCAGGAATTTCATGTCTCGATTCAACTAAAAAATAAGAATCATTTTACATCAGAGACAAATTGCTAAGTGTGGGATGATATTTGTGTGGGAACCGTGTTTTTTGAGGATATACATTTCTTTGTGAGAAATCTAATGAAGAAAATGTATTTTCAAACATTCATTCGGTACGCAAGCAGTTTCCATGGAATGATCACCCATTACACTTTTGGCTATTTGTCATACAATTACACTTACATTAAACTTTTTGGTAATTTGGTATTTTTTCTTTCAAATTTGTTCATAAATGAATGAGAATTTGAAAAATAATTTTTAATTCGAGAAAAAGAAGTGTCAATCCGAAATCCATGCAGATGCCACAAGTAAAAACAATAAAATTGTTTGTACATTAGAAAATGAATCTTGATGCAGATTCTATGTGAAATTGTACCATTGTACTTATGACTCCCCATGTAATTTTGATGGGTTAAAATGCTAGGATTTTTGTAAATTTACATTGATTACTATACAAATAAAAAAAAAAACAATAATTTCGAAATATTGTTATTCATTCATAGATTGAAAATTCCATGTTAAATTTTTGCTGGAATATTAAAATTTTGGTTAAAATAAACCTTGAAAAATGATATATTATACCAAATTTCTAAATATGGTCGAATGAAATTCAACTCAGTTTATCTTTCTTGGTTCATTTATGTCGAATAATTCTTGAATTATTTGTAGAATGACGAACCAGAATTTCGTGAAAGCAAAGAAACAAAATGTGTAATTATTTCGTGGACTGTATGTTAGTTAAATATTTCAACTGGAGCAAATGAACAAGACAGAGTAGAATTTTCTGACCTAAAGCAAACGAAGCAATTTGAGAATTCCTAATGAGAAAATACCACTAAAGTTCCAATTACTCGTTCTTTCCGCTGTCTCCAAAGTGTCAGTGAAAATAAGGAACTATTTTTGTTGGTCTTCAGCTCTATCTAGGACTGAACTCTCCGGCCCTAGACTTCTCATCGGAAATGAAACTCCATCGGATGACTCAAAGAACTCTCTAATTGGTATTTCGTTGATTACAAAAATTCACTGAAAAGGTTGTGCAATGTAATGGGATCTCAATTTAAATTAGAATTACACTTCGTTCAGAAAGATTCGAATTCGATTCATTTCGACGTGTAATGTAAGGGTGTTATTTTCAGTTGAGTTCAAATGTAAAATAATAGCAATAATCAATAATTATAGTAACAAGTGCAGAAGGCATTGAAATTCTTATACTAGTTCAATATTCAAAACCGAGCGAGTTTTCTGAAGAACGAGTGTTAGAAGAAATTAATATAATATTTCCATAAATATCGTTTAGTGATTTTGCATTTAAAAATGTTGATTGGCAGAACTATTTTTCCTATCACAAATTTGACAAACAAATATAGTTAAATCCGAGTAAAATTGAGATATTCCCATACGATTTCTTTTCTACAAGGTATGGCAGAATGAACGGATTTTCCACTGAATTGAAGAAAATCAAATGAATTTCGGATTTTAAGATCTTCCAATTTTATTATACTGGAGTAGAAACTTGGGAATTTTAATTAATAAGTGAGATTTTCCTGGAGAACTTTAATTTGGAATTAATGCAAGCATCTGCTGATTTATGAAGTGACTCAATTTATCTAGAAATCAGAAATTTATGCTATTAATAAGTTTCTTCTCACCTCCTACCTCCCTATCTCACACGAACTCTAGGAACTTAATCACCAGAGTTAATGTACCTGAATATTTCGACCAAAGTTACTTGGATTTATCTTGATTATATTGAAAAGTTAACGTGAAGTCGATTACTATACAGGGTGGCCGTTTGAAAACGAAACAGACGAGATTACAGACGAAATAAAGTTTTTCGATAGAAATGCTCGGACAGGTCGATTTCTGTTTCGAGGGGGACAACTTAAGATGTAGGTTACGGACGCATAGCGCTTCAACCCTTGCTGCTACAACCCCCACCCCCAATTTTTGAATAGGGAAGATGGGGTGAGTGATACCTCAATTTGAAGGTATTTTTATACTGATTTCAGCACAGTAATTGTTTTTTCATTTTATGCATTAGTTCTCGAAATATTCATGCGTTAGTTAGTTAGGAAGGAAGCCACAGTCATAGTTGTTTTGAAGCTCAAAATGTCGATTACTACAAGTGCCATGAAAACACCACTTCATTTTCAAATACTTAGTAGAGAATATTTCGAGAACTAATGCATAAAATGAAAAAACAATACTGTGCTGAAATCAGTATAAAAATACCTTTCAAATGAGGTATCACTCACCCCATCTTCCCTATTCAAAATTTGGGGGTGAGGGTTGTAGTAGCAAGGGTTGAAGCGCTATGCGTCCGTAACCTACATCTTAAATTGTCCCCCTCGAAACAGAAATCGACCTGTCCGAGCATTTCTATCGAAAAACTTTATTTCGCCGAAATCTCGTCTGTTTCGTTTTCAAATGGCCACCCTGTATAGTTATTTTCGTAGGGATAATGGAAATCGTATGTTTCAACGAAATATATCTAACATGAAAAACAATTTAACCAATATTTTCCACCTTTCTGTTGACCCAGTTTTTGTTTCAGTGGTACAATTGATTTTTAATAAATGAAGATGACCAATTTATATTCTAAGGACTCCCATAAAAAAATTTGCGTTCTTAAAAAATTAAAAAAAAAAAAATAATAATAATAATATACTAAAAATAACAAAATAAAAAAAAATTTAAAAATTCCCATAGAATTATACAATTCAAAATGTTAATAATGTCAACAATGTATATTAATTATGTTTTGACATTTTTTATATCCTTCGTGTTCAATACATTATGCCATTTGATCATGAAAATATACACGCCTTAATAACGTTTACAAATAGTTGAGTTATTTTATCAAATCTCATAATTTCATATCGAAATTACCTATCCTGACCCATGCTGTCAGATGAACAAAGCCTATGCGATAAAATGTTCTGTTTTTGAATTGTAAAAAATTTCCAAAAAAACGTCGCGTCGTATTATGTAATCAAATCTTGTACAAAATTAGCAACTGTTCCAACTATTCGTATAAAATTCTATGGGTGATCATTTACCACTTTTCCGGAAATGAGTCGTCTGACGATCGTATGACAGCAATTGTATGAAAATTCTATATTTCATTCCGTCACAAACAGATAAGTCAAATTATATTTTCAACTGACACGTTCGTTTTAACGCTTTCATTCCATGTTTTCATTTGTGTGCATTTCAAAACGTATAAATTTATGGTATGTTAAGGTTGGCTTGTTTTTGTTGTGAACGATCCAATTTTCTATTATTATTGTGTTGGATCGGAATGATTACCTTCAAGTATTGAATGCCAATTATTTGTAAATAATGATGCACTGGGTGAAGCTGAGTAGGTTCATTTTGTTCAGTATTGTTCCATATCTTCCATATATGTATCCATATGTTCCATATATGTATCTAATATATGGAATATCATTATAATGACCGTCTAGACACATGTTCAAGTTAGTTATTCATGTCTACTAAATTTTTCAATGTTTTTCTTCTAATCATCATTTCTAATAGCTTTCCTAAGTGTTGGTCACCATTTTCACTATAAAATCGTGAGAAATACTGACAACTTATTATATGATGTTGAGAATATTGTTGGTTCCACTTCTTTAACCTATATAAGGCTCGATTAGTAGAAATCCATAAAGTCGATAAAGTGCATACCCCTTCTAAGATTATAACAGAAATATTAGGAGAGTAGCTGATTTTCTTGCTTTCATTTCATTTTGAAATCCAGATAGTTTCTCTATCGCACTTATTCCTTTTTTATCATTCTTTGGTTTTTCTTCTTCTTTTCTTCAGTTAAAAAAGAATATTGAAATATACATTTCCTCCTACTCATTTTTTGGTAGGTATTGAAATATCATATTTTATTTGGAAAGTGAATGAAATTATTTTTAGTGATTGGTAATATGAAAAGATGGGACTGAATTCGAGAGGGTTAAAATTGAACACGCAACGACACGGTTATCTGATGTCGATAATTGCTCAGAATAATGAACGCTTACCGGAAACGTAACAATAACAAATCAGATATTTTGAACTAATTAATACTTACGATCTCTGCTCCAGCAAATTTGCCATTCGAGCGCACAATAAATTTCGTCACAGCGAGTCTATATTCGTTTCCAACGAAAATCGAACCATGTCGTGCTAGATAATAAATTGAAAATGTACGCCTATTTGAAGTTCGACATGGATTTGATAGAAACACGAAAATTTCTTCATTATATGCTCATATATATTGGTCATTAGCATTTGTATTTTGATCAAAATTGTCTATTTTTATGGTATTAGGGTTATTGTATTTTTTTCATTATATTGTATTATATTCTAATAGAAGCAGTAGTAGTAGGACTATTCGATTCATGCAATGAAGTATTATAAATTATATCGATCATTACCTGTTCAGTTTCACTGATCTTACATCTAGTTGACTTATAATGATTGACAATTTTTTTAATACAGTCAGTATTTAAGCAAAACAAAGGTTGATATTTTAAAATTTGGTATTATTTCGTGAAATTATGGCTGAAAAAGAACATTTTTCTATATTGAAGCATGGATAATTTTTATTGATTCATCAAGCTAACTTATGCGTTCAAGTGAATTGATGGAGATATTGATAAAGTTGCTTTGCCATTAAAAAAAACCATTTTCAAGAAAAAAGAAACATTTGAATAAAAGAAGGAAACTTCATCAAAGCCACTGCGAAAACAAAATACGTATAAGTTGAAGTAGGTAACAAATATATGGGGTAACAAAGTCGAAGTTTAAAATATTTGCTAAGTTTATTCATGCACAATATCTAAGTATATAGAGTATATGCTAAGGTAACAGACAGATTTCAGGAATTCCACAACCAATAAATATGTTATCACATGACATCTATATGAAAATCAAAATATAACTCATTCAACAGTTTGTTCTGACAGTGGTTAAAATTTTATGAATAACTATTCTCTGATTCCATGGCGAATCCGTTCATTCTGGCCAAACCTTGTAAAACCAAATCATGCTGGAATATCCACAGTTTCACACAGATTTCGTGATGGTTTTATTCGGGAACTCTCTAGCCACGGAG
Source organism: Harmonia axyridis (assembly GCF_914767665.1). NCBI lineage: Eukaryota > Metazoa > Arthropoda > Insecta > Coleoptera > Coccinellidae > Harmonia > Harmonia axyridis. The sequence continues at coordinate 55,180,763 of NC_059502.1, read as the reverse complement.
TTGTCTATTATCTGTCAAATTTGTGATACAGAAAACAGTTCGGCCAACCAAAATTATTCAAACCAAATCACCCAACGATATTTATGGAAATATTCCATTAATATCAATTATCAGCTTATTCTAACACTACTCACCTCATGGTTCGTTTCTGAATTTTGAACTCGTGTAAAAATATCAATTTCTTCTGTTGTACTCGTATTATGATTCTTCTTCTTCCAATGCATATCCACTAATGGATGTTTGCGATAACACTTTCCATCGCTTCTCTATTTCTTGCGGTATGTATCAAGGACTGTATATCGTGCAGCCCTGTCCACTGCCTGATGTTTCGCAGCCAGGACATTTTCTTCCTTCCGATCCCTCTTCTTCCCTCAATTTTACCTTCGATCAGTAAGTGTAAAAATTGATATTTGTTGTTCCGCATAATGTGTCCTAGGTACGCCGTTTTTCTCTTCTTAATAGTTTCAAACAATTCACGTTGTCTGTCGACGCGTCTCAGAATTTCCTCGTTTGTCAATCTAGCCGTCCAAGGCACCTTGAGGACCCTGCGGTACAGCCACATCTCGAAGGCCTCTAGCCTGTTAATCGCAGTCTTCCTCAATGTCCAGCCTTCCATGCCGTAAAGAAGCACCGACCAGATGTAGCACTTCACGAATCTCAGTCGCAGGTTGAGATCAAAATCAGGACAAGTAAGAACTCTTCGAAACTTCAGAAATGCTTGTCGGGCTTGTTCAATGCGACATTTTATTTCTCTGTCTGATGTCCAATCTTCAGAGAGCCAGACACCCAGATATTTGAATTTATCTACCCTCTCTAACGGCGTTGCATTGAATGTTATGATGGCGTTTCTATGCATATTTGGGTTTCTTGAAATAATCATAAATTTCGTCTTCTTGGTGTTAATGTTTAGACCCATTGCTTTGCTCTGTTCTCCTATCTTATCAACCAGTTGTTGTAGGTCGTGCATGTTTTCAGCGATTAGGACGGTATCGTCCGCATAACGGATATTGTTAATCCATGTCCCATTTACTCTGATTCCCATTTCCACATCTTCAAGTGCCACTCGGAAAATTGCCTCGGAGTACAAGTTGAACAGGAGTGGAGACAACACGCACCCCTGTCGCACCCCTCTCCTGATTCGTATGTTGTTGGACATATTGCCGCCTAGTTTTATTTGCGCTGTTTGGCTCCAGTAAAGGTTTTCAATGCATCGGATATCCTTCTGATCCAGGTCGAGTCTTTTGAGGAGCTGCATTAATTTGTGGTGCTGTACTCGATCGAATGCCTTTTCATAATCTATGAAACAGAGGTAAACGTCCTTCCTCTGGTCATAACAGTTCTGGACAAGCACCTGTGTTGCGACTATTGCTTCTCTTGTGCCTAACCCCTGTCTAAACCCGAATTGTGAGTCGCTTATATCTCTCTCACACTTTCGGAATATTCTTTGGTGTATGATTTTAAGAAATATTTTTAGGGTGTGGCTCATCAGGCTAATAAGTCTATGATCTTCGCATCTTTTTGCATTTGTCTTCTTAGGCAAGGGAATGAATGTAGAGCTCAACCACTGCCTGGGATAGTGACCCGTCTCATATATAATGTTAAATATTCTATGCAGTGCTGTAATACCTCTCTCATCGAGGAGTTTGAGTACTTCCGAAGGAATTTCATCTGGGCCAGCCGCTTTGTTATCTTTTGAATTACGTATAGCTTTTTCTATCTCCTCTTTAGTGATAGATGGACCAGTTGGAGAGTAAGTGGTGTCAGCTGCGGGTCTATCGTCTTCAAAAAGTTTTTCTATGTACTTTTCCCAGACATTGATCCTCTCTTTGCTGTCGATGACTATCTGATTGTTCTCATTCGTTGTTATAGTTGGCCTCATTCTCCTGTATATACCAGCAGTCTCCTTCAGCTTTTTATGCAGATTGAAATCGTCATGTTGACTTTGCAGTTGTTCCATTACCGAGCATTCATGTTTAAGCCAGTCATTTTTTGCTACTCTAATCTTTGATCTTATAAGTCTTTGAATATCTTTATATGTGTTGTCATCCGGTTTGTTCTTATACTTTCGGCGTTCGTCCATCAAAAGCAAGATCTCATCTGTCATCCATTTCTGTTTTTTGTTCTTTGTTTTATAACCTAATCTATTTTGCATTGTGCTCGTTACACTGTTCATTATTCTCTGCCAAGATTCTGTTAGTTCTTCTCCAATATTCGGTGTTGTCGTTTGAATTTGTCTGTTTATCTCATCAGATATTTCTGCTTTTATGACGGGATCTTTCAATCCTTCCAACGCCACTCGTCGCTGTGTTGTCGTTTTTTTTTGACTTGATAGAGAAATCTTTATGACGGCCATCAGTAGTACATGGTCAGAAGGTACATCCGCTCCAGGATACGTGCTGGCTCTTTTGATGGTTGAGCTGAATCTCCGGTTGATGAGTATGAAGTCTATTTGATTTCGTATTACATTGTGCGGTCGGTCTGCCGGTGATTTCCAAGTGTAAAGGCGGCGAGGATGAAGCTGAAAAAATGTATTCGTAATCCTCATACTTTCTTCCTGGCAGAATTGCAACAGACGATCACCTCTCTCATTCCTTTCTCCGAGACCATAAGGTCCAACTATTTCCTCAAATTGACCATTGCCTATTTTGGCATTAAAGTCGCCCATGATTATGTTGACGTCTTGCTTTTTAGTCAACCTAAGCAGTTCTTGGACTTCATCATAAAATTTTTCCACCTCATGTTCAGGCGAATCCGCGGTTGGCGCGTATACCTGTATAATGTTGAGGTCGTTTGGTCTGGCTTTTAGTTTCAATAAAGCTGTGCGGTCTGAGTATGGAACAAAGGTTATAACTGATTTTAGTAGTTCCTTTGTTATAACAATTCCTACGCCTTTCCTGTGTTTTGGGTCGCTATTGCCTGAGTAGAAGAACACCCCATTTTGTACCTCGCATTCTCCCGCGTCGGGCCACCATGTTTCAGCAACGCCCAGGATGTCCAGCTTAAGTCTGTTCATTTCTTGTGTGAGATTCGCTAGTTTTCCAGCGTCAAAAAGGCTTCTCACATTCCATGTTCCAATCCTCAATGGTTTTCTTAGATTAGCCTTCCTATATGATACATTCAAAACCGTTCTCCCCGGAGATCCGATTGGAGAACTATTTATACCTCCGGAATATTTTGAATCAAATGTATTCATGTTATTGTCTTGGGAATAATAATAAAGGTGGTCTCCCGTTGCCTTCCTTTATGCCAAATCTTGGCTTGAATATCGGCTGCCCATTCTGGATCAAACGCCGTTTGCAGCCGCCCATTCTGGATCAAACGCTACGTGCTAGTTTTGGTCCACCCCGGTTATTTCATTTCACCGGTACCACCTATATCTAGGAGGCGTTCCCCTATCCGCCACCTGGGGAGGCGCCCGATGGAGGACTAGCAACCCCACACGGGCGTATTATGATATGATATGAGTATTCAATATGTGTTTGTCGTTCTTTCTTTTATTAATTTAACAAAGTATTACTCTTAAACTCCAATATTTTCGGTATCCGAACAAATCATCTATCTTTATATACGACCTAATGAACTTGGTAAGCAAATATTGAAATAATTCAAACTTTGCCTTCGTTCTTTTCATTTATACATATTCAGTTATTCCAATTTCATTGATTCTAATCACGAAGTAATGAACATAGATAGAGGAAGCATACGCAACTTTTAAATGTCCCCAACATGGTTAGATTTCGTTGTCGGATTGTGATATATTTTCAAATCCACAATTTCACTATATCGTTATGAATGTATATTATATTGAATGAAATATATTTATTTGTGTGATTCCCGATTAAATATGTAAATTTGAATATATAAAATCCGATATTTTTCCTAATTGTCGAATTTATAATAAGCAGAATATTTATTATTTTCTGTATCTACCTGCTGAAATCCAAGGTTTGGCAACTTTTGCTTTCCTAGTGTCATCGGTTGTTTCACTCCGTTTAGCGAGCTTGAAGCTCGGCTTGAAGTTTGTTTTCTGAATTTCTGATATATTTAGGTATTTATTTCAGTATATGTATTTTGAGTAGATATGAAACGTTAATTAACTATGGGACATAAGAAGTGTGTTCTTTGTGGAGAAACTCGCGAATTGATTCCGCGCGCTTCATGTCAAATTTGTTATTTCATGTTGGGGACAGAATTTGCTTACTGAAAATGGCATATGCTCCCTCTTACTACGTTCGTTACTCTGAGGTTCTTACCCTGTAATTTAAACTTCAACCTCCTTAATAACTTAACTTATATCAGTCTTTCAACTCCGAAGTAAGTTTTGCTTCCACATTTTCATGAAAATGCACAATTGCAGTTTCACACATTAGTTACGTCCACTATTTTCATGTCGATCTCACGTGATCAGATACAACCTTTGTTCACTTCGTGACAAGATTGAAATAAACATATTATCCTTGACAAACAAAACTATAAAACTGGTATTTTTTTTGAGGGATCACTGCGAGCGAAGCTTTGGCTGAAAGCCGGTATCCGATAAATATTCATTGAAGGTTCTAGATTATTCTATCGCGAAATGGAGCGCAACGTTCGCTCATTCAAACCCCGGGCAGAACCATTAAAAAATTATACATGCACATACAAGGAACCCCCCCAGAAAACGATTAAGCCCCGCTTAATAATGGAGGAAAATGAGTCTGGAAAACGTAAGGTTGCGAGAGGAACTGCCGGAATTTTGAAGAGGTAAACGGGCTGTCCGCAGGCCTCCAGCCCGATTTTTCCCTGCACTGTGTAGCGGAGCGCAGTCGAAATTATCCCCACACTAGGTCTGGCCTGAATTATTCAGTTATGGAGAGCCGGATGTATCATATGCTCGGAATAAAAGAAAATAACCGGAATTTCCGGTTTCAACATCGTTATACACGACGAAATTTCCATCTTTTTCAGGCGCAACGATAATAATTTGAAACTAAACACGGAATGCCGGGAATGAAGAAGAAGTACTCTCCGGTATATCGTTTTCCCTCGGGAAAACGGTCCTGAAAAATTATGCGGAGGACAGCTGAAAGGACGTCTAAGGAATTATATTTCCGGGGAGAAGCTGAAACATCGGGGAAAACAGCCAACGTCTGATGTTTACCTTAAAAAGGCATTCAATCGAGAATTTTCTCCTGCTTTACTGGTTACGGATGTCCGCTGACTGTTTTACTTATAAGACAATTTATATATTCATGGATTCAGTCCTTACTGCATGGAAATTCATATTGATTTGATGAAAATAAACATGAACACTATTTGATTTCTACAGATTTTCAATAGGGATGTTGCCTTTATTTTGAAATTGCTTTTAATTTGTGATAAGCCCTATATAAAAACGAAAAAAAAAAAATTTCATGGAGAAATATAGAAAGTACCAATAAAAATACATAAATAAAAAAAGTTTTCAAAATTTCCGCTGAAACGCTCCATTCTGTCACGGTATTATGGTGACGTCACTGCATAATAGAGTCACCACTATAGACAGTTCTAACTAGTTTATCTATGGTCAACACATGCTGACGGTCTGTCAAACGTAACTGATATCAGCTGATATTGACAGTCAAGTCGGTTTGATTATATCATCTGACGTTCTAAACCATAGATTAACTAGTTTTAGATAAGATTATTTTGTCAATGTTCTAAACGTTTCAGTGCTATGACGTCAAATTGCCCTAATTGGCGTTCGCAGTCACGTACTAGTCGATAAGAATTAACGCAATTTAAATCAATTGTATTAAACTGAATTCGAGAAATAAGATAATAAAAATGCTTTTTTAGTACTTTTCAACTTTAGATTAAAAAATTTCAAAATGGAGCACAATCAAATTGGAACTAAATGATTTCATATTAAAAAATGGCATTTACAATTGAATCTCCTACTTCTTAATATTTGCTGCTTCTGTGTATCTCATGTACTCTGGCATAATAATATTATAAAGCACATCAATTATCTGACCGATAACTACATTATTTGGTAATTCTATTGAACTATCAAATTTGATTGTAAATGTAATTTTTTAATATGAAATTGTTAAGTCCCACCTTGAATGTGTTAACCATATCGAAGTTGTTTATTCTCATTTTGAACATGTTTATTCCCAATTTGATTGTGCCAACCATCTTGGGGTTGTTCCTTCTCAATTTGAAATTTGTAATTGATTATGATTAGTCTCAATTTGAAGTTGAAAAGGTATAGAAACTAACTCTGCCTCTAAGAGACATAACGGTTATTTCTCTTTCCTCTCCTTTAACAACGATAGTGGTTGATTTTCAGCTGCATGAGAAGTTTCGATGATTGTTGTCTATGGTTTAACAGTTAAGAATGTCAAAGTGTGTTGGCATTTCTATTCAGTAAGGTTCGGCAATTCATCATTAATCCTTCAACGCCAGAACAACGCTCACAATTTGAAAAAATTCACTTTGAAAAAATAAATCTCTCCGCGAAGTTCATAAAGCACTTCGTCCATTTTAAGGTCAATATAATCGCTCTAGTCAACAAGCAATTTTAGCAGTTTTTGATCGTTTTTGCTATGATTTTGCTCTTTTCCATTCAAAACCATCAACAAGACAAACAAATGTGCGTACCGAAGAGAAAATTGTTGCTGTAGTGCGAAGTGTTGAACAATACGTCGAAATGTCGATACGTCGCCGTTTTCCACTTGTTGTCCTTCGCCTTCGACTACATGTAAAATTTTGAGTAAGAATCTTGGCTTACAGTTTGTACAAGAATTGAAGCCAAATGACGTTTACGTCTAATTATTTTCAGATTCAATTAAATTGAAACTGGCCGAAGAGGTACCTTTTTACCGAAAACTGAAAATTTGAGTCCTAGATCTTCGGACTATCACTCGAAGTACTCAACCAGTAATGGTGTACACGTTTGAAAATTTAACTTAAATTATAAAAATCATTATTTCGTTATTTTATTCATTTAATTATTTAAAAAGCATTTAAAATTATTATTTCTGGTATTTTTCGAAAAATTTACTGTTTCATTATACCAATGAACTGCGGTATTGTTATTGTCAATGGAGAAATCCATCGAAACAGTGTATTTTTTTGCCACTACTTGAAAGCACAAACCCAACTTTTTGGTCAATAACGTCAAAAACAATTTTCCAATTTTATCATCCATTCATATTTATAATCAACGTTTCCTAAAACAGCCCACAATTCCCAATACAAAATATCCATTAAATCTTCCATATTTCAAAATCGATCCTCCAAATACAAATAGAAAGAAAATCAACCTTCCGACTCTTATATTTACGTCTACATTCCCATACTCTGATATATTTTCATCTGATGCGATGGTTCGAATCCATCTTTGTATTCCAATAAATATCCAGACAGATGAAATTCTTATGCCGCATCTCGTCTGCATAACTTCGGTCGTTATCCTAATGGTTTTCTCCGATATCTCTCCTACTGGATCTGAAAAATTGTCCTCTTCTTCCATCTGTAATTTTGTACGGTCTGGAACATCATTAACAAGTTTTGCGGGGATTCAATTTCCACTAAGTAACGGTTGGTTCGACAACTTTATCTACTCTGCTCGAAATTAGATGATATCCCTGTCAAATTTTATACTCGACAGAGATATATTTCGGTATGGATCTTGCATACAATGTATCTTTATGTGAAGAACATCGTGTGGTGTTTTCAATTTCATGGCAAAATTATATTTCTCAACTTCTTTCGAATTGTACATTGTAAACTTAAGGGAGGTTTCATTTCATTGTTCTCCCATAATTGGTCGAAGTATACAGCTTACCCTCTAGTTCCAGAGTTCTAAAGGACTTCAGTACCTGAAATAGCTTCAAGGAGGTTACTTTCTCACTTCTACAAGTTTCTTGTCCAAAGCATTTTTTGCGTTGGCTAACAATGGCGAGACATTCCGTCATAAAATGAGAAAGAAAAACTCAAGTTTTGCAGAACACGAAAACTGTACAAACACATCATCATCTTAATACTACCTACTTAATACTATTAAACATCATGATAATCTTCAATTTCTGCGTCAGTGTTTGGCTTCATGATGTTTTCTTGCCTTTCCCGGTATCTTATTATATTTTGAAATTAATTAGGTATTCTGAAGTTTTTTGGATATATGAGAATTTGAATTTTGGGAGTTTCGAATCATCTTTTCTTCTCGTGTGGTATTGATGATTCCTTTTATACTAGTAAAATTAGCTCTAGTCACTAAGTACTAAAAAAAATCATGTTATATACGTAGATAGAGGACAGGGCAAATATTGCAGTTTATGAAAATGGCCTATATGAATATGGCCAGATCAAACAGAAATTATTTATCATGCATCTTTTCAGGAGAATAAATGTGCGAGCTGCATCTAGAGACCTACCCCAAAATATGCACAATATCTCATAGAGCTGATTGGTTACCTTTAAGAATATATAGAAGTTTCACAGAATAACTAAATCTTGTCAGTGATTTAGCTACCTCCAAAAATTTTTGACTGAAAAGAAAAATGTTTAAGCAATTTTATTCGATCCTCTAGTATTTCGTCTTTGTAAGAAACGTTTGGATCTTTTGAATTTCAATAAAAAGTTATTACTCTTGAACCATTCCTCCAGTCTTTCCAGCTTTTATTTATACTTTTTGTCCTTCTGAGAACACTATTCATTGTTAAGGAACTTTTGATAACATAAGTAAATAAAATGAACAAGAAAGCTTTTCAGATAGATCCCTGTGGTACTCCTTCCTTCACTATACGTTCTTCAGGTTTCAGGATTCCGTGTGCTTTCATCAATTTCAACAATGCACTTTTTTCGATCTTTCAAATACGACCTGATCAAATCTAGTGCTACTCCTCGAATTCCATATCTTCTTATCCTTAAAAATCGATCCAGCTGTTACAAACTATGTGATTAACCCTACTACTTTACATATAGGGCGTTTCTGAGATTTGAAAAATTAATCCCCAACCTACTTGATATTAGTTGATATTACAATATTCCACAGTAGCCTAATTTATTTTTGCCAAAGATTATCCATTTCAGGTGAAAGGGACCTGATCAATGTTTGAGATCTTTAGGAGAAAAAGTTAGGATATAAAAAGTTGAAGATTGAATTTAGAAAACGCAGACATTGCGACCAAATTATAAAGCACTGTGTTCGGCGAACGAGCGCTCAAGAATTTAATGAAAAATCCCTCTAATTTTTCGTGGAAGTATAACCTCCTAAAATCTTTTGTTTCGCAAAGTGAAAAACTAATGAAAAAGCGATTGTATTCGCCCCAATAGCTGAAGATACCCGCGAAGCACGAAGAAGCAGTCGGTAGAATAATTTTCCGTCTTCCCGAGAATCAACATGTCGTAAATATCAGACAAACCTCATGAAAATTACACCGGAAAACTCATCGGGTGCGTCCGCCACCCCCTTCCCTGTTCCACTGAATTTATAACGTGTTGAAAGTTCCGCCGTTCCCCGAACCCTCAGAGGTCTTGAGTATATTTTCTTGTTATTCCCTCATTATTCAGTCCTTTCTTCGTAATTAACCGTCGGTGGTGGCACCATCTGGCCGGGAAATCGGGAAAATCCCGTCGGATTCAACATGTGGTCTATATTTCAGAAAGCTGGCGCAGATGTTTGGCCAGCCGGCTCCTCTGGAAAATATGATACGTATCGGCGTTTGGGAAAAAAAGAAATTGGCTTACTTGTTTTGTGGACGATCGGTCGGACACGTAAGCACAATTTAATAACGATAAGTTTGTTTTTTGAGGCAAAAACTGAGAAGAAACGAACAATAAAAGAACAACTTTTAAAGAAATGTTTTTTTTGAATCGTCCTTATATATGTTTTGACTTTCCAATTGATTTATTAATTAATGGTATATTGAACTGATTAGATCTCGGATTCATTGAATGATACATAATTCCATCTGAAATAAGTGGATATACTTTCCATTTACTTTATAATTTTCACCTTCTTGCGAATGCGAATTTTTCAGGATCAATGTAATAGAATTGTTTTTCTCTAAAAAATGTTGTCCATGCGAAACTGTGACTGCAAAATTTTCATCATATTTAAAGTGATTTCAGTCTTGAGAATGACGTAGTTCTACTTGTCAAATGTCTAAAGGTGACAGCTGCCCAGATAGCTGGCTATTCAAAATTATTGGAACCTTTCACTTATCACTGCTCCTCTGATTCTCAAGATACTCCCATAAATTAACAGTTCAATCTCCTTTATGAGCTACAGTGAACATTTCGTTCAGATGTAAGCCCTAGATTCATACGAATTTAAACAGAAAAGGTGCTGCAGAATGGCGAATGCGCTGGTTGGTTATATTTTAAACAGGAATCCTTCTAAGGTTCTGGAAGGAGCAGCATACCTTCTAACTTCCTCAAGCAGTCCTTTTTATTTGGAATAGAAATTTTATCAACATGTGGAAAGATACCATAACACTGACAAAAGATTAACACAGAAGGAGTAAGAGAAGAAGAAAAAAGTTATCAAGCTAACGGTTGTTTTTTTCGAGGTATATAACTTTAAATTGGCATTACTGTTCAAGATGGCGATCGATTTAACAGCTGTTAATTGATTTATTCTCAGTTTGGTTTGGCAATTCATCATGAATAGACTCACGCCTGAACAACGCTTGCAAATAGTGCAATTTCATTTCGAAAATAATGGTTCTGTGCGGAATACGTATCGCGCACTACGTCCATTTTATTTTGTTTAGCGATGAAGCGCACTTCTGGTTGAATGGCTACGTCAACAAATAAAACTGCTGCATTTGAAGTGAACCTAATCCTCAAGTGTATGTCGACACCGTTACATCCAGAAAAACTGACTGTTTGGTGCGCTTTATGGGCTGGTGGAATCATTGGTCTTTACTTCTTCAAACACGATGATGGCCAGAACGTTACAGTCAATGGTGATCGGTATAGAGCCATGATTACTAACTTTTTCATTCCTGAATTGAACAACCATGATGTCCAGGAGGTGTGGTTCCAACAATACGGAGCAACATGTCACACAGCTCGTGCCACAATCGATTTATTCAAAGACACGTTTGGTGACCGCCTTATTTCACGTTTTGGACCTACTTTCTGTGGGGCTATGTAAAGTCATTGGTCTATGCTGATAAGCCACAAACCCTTGACCATTTGGAAGACAACATTCGCCGTGCTATTGCCGATATACGGCCACAAATGTTGGAAAAAGTAATCGAAAATTGGACGTCCAGATTGGACTACATCCGAGCCAGCCGTGGCGGTCATATGCCAAAAATCATATTTGAAATGTAATGCCACACGATTATCTTTCGGATAAATAAAATTCATGTCAATCGATGAATCAATCGTTGTTTTATTACAATTTAAAGTTCTATAGCTCTAAAAAAAATACCCTTTATTTCCAACGATCAAAGTTTTTTGTAAAACTTGTAAAATCTTCTACTGGTTTGGTATAGCTAATAAAATGAAAAATGTTGATGACACAAGCAGCATTTGGGAGGTCACTCGATCGCCTAGAAAGTCTGAGATAGAATCCGAACAATATTCTGTAAATATTTTAGGTATACTTAAATATTTTTCGTGGTAGAATGTATTTGAAGGAAAAATTCAATCATTTTCTGAATATACAAACATGATGCAACATATATGTAGATATCGGTTGCCAAATGCTGGATTAATCAATCGACGCAATTACAGACCTTGGGAACAATTTGCAAATTACCAACCGCATATGTGGCCGATACAAGGGGCTTAATTCCAATCAAATATTTACGCCATGTTTGGTTGTTGCACTGTTCTAAATTAACCCGAATCCAATACTCAACTATTCTACCGTGTTACGAAATGATGCCTCTTAAAATAACAATTAGAGGTAGAATAGCAGCCGGTTTTGTTCAATAACCGAATGAAAACATCATTGTCCCTAAAGGTATTCATATTCTCCCAGAACTTCTCTTTGCTCATATTCGCAGTGGTAATGGAATGTGTGATCATTTATAGGAATGTAATAAATTAGATAAGGTTTATTTTCGGTTGATATTTCTATCTCTATACAATACAGAAGCATGCTGCTTTTGATTGTCAAAATCATATAAAAATTATAATTGTTCACCTTCTTTCAAATGTGGAAAAACTTTTCTCTACGACTGCTGAAAGATTGAACATTTCAAATTTGATCACAAAATTTTTTAGTATTCTATTATTTGCTATGTAATTATAATTTTACAACAACTGGTTTCGCAAAAACTTCGACTGGATTTTGTTCCATCTCTTGTTATGCAATGAATATTATATACAAAGCTTTTTCCACATGTTCTTGTCCATTATTGTTACAGACAATTAAAATGTCAAAAACATCAGTCCAGCTCTTTCGAGGTTATAAATAGTGTATCTTAATCGACTCTGTCGTTTTTTAATTTTTTTGACATTTGTTTTATTTATTTTTCAGATCAAAGCGATGCAATTTGAATCTGCCCAAAACATGAAGACTCTACAGAAGCTCCGCGAGAATGATCAAACTATTCCGACCACAGAAGATCATCCATACCGTCACCAAAGAGTCCTGAAAAAACATATCATTCGTCTGGAGAAATCCTCGAAAGCTCTGTTCAAAGAGACCCAACATCTCAAAAACAAACTGTCTAGACTGGAAAGGGAGATGCAAATCATGCAGGAGAATTCCAACGAGCCTCTGAAAACCTTCGACAGGATAAACGGCAACGAGATCGAGAACTACATCGAAAACGACAGAATGCATCAGATCACAGAGGATCGGGACGACAGGTTGGCCAACCTGACGATGCAGTTGACCGAGAATACCGACAGTGTCGCCAACTTGACCCGACAAATGGCGGATTTCGATAAGTTACACCTGTCTATGCTGGAACTTCTTGAAAATGTGGAAAGTATCGAGTTCAAAGTGGACAACAGTGTACCCGATTTACGTAAAGAGATCTCCAAGGTGGAGGTTCAAGTGAACGAGGCGAAAGCGGAATTGAGCCAACTGAAGGAGGAGATGTCGAATTCGAGGAGTTCTATGAAAGCTATCGGGGTCAGTGTTTCAAATTTACAAGACAGGGGTGCGGAAGATCACAGGTTCTTGAAGGAAGTCGACGCTAGGGTTCAGAATCTAATCAGATCCAACAGTTTGCAGAATTCCAAACTTCACGACCACATTTTGAAGGTGAGTTGGGCAACATGTTAGAGTTATCATAGAGATTACATGAATAGTTACATGAATAGCATCTCTGATGCCCTGACCATACCGAGTCATCGAATTCAGGATGAAAAGTACAGAAATGCTTTTATATAGGTTTCAATAGAATTCAAGTAGAAAAGCGGTGAAATCCTTTGTGGAAAAATTCAATTTCCAGTCGGAATAAAAAAAGGCGATTTTCGACTCAATCGCTGGAATCGTGTTATTGCTTTTTTCTTTGAACAATATTATAAAGAAATCCTAGTTTTTCTGATATTGATTTGGCGAAAGCGTTGTAGGATATGAAGTCTTTCATTACTACGTTTTCTTCAATTCAGATTCAAAAAGGAACGTCGTTTAGAGTTCCTGATGATATTGATGTCTCAGGAGGAGGAGATTCGAGAATGTTCAGACTGATGAAATAACTTCCATTGGTTGGGCTACGGTTATAACTTTGGGGAATATGAATTATGAATATTTCATTAATTTTGAAATGAACTTGATGCACTGCAGAAATATGAGGAGCAAAGTGGTGAAGATATTCTGATAGATATACTAATTCACTCTGTTTTCTCATATTCATACAGTATCTAGTCCAAAAATTGATGGATCTCAAGCTATACTTGAAAACAGGATGTTATACAAATCTTTCAAAATTTCATGGCAAATCCTCCAGAAACATGAATTTTTTTCAATTGCAGATTCTGAAGGGTGTTTTTTTTAGAGCCATAGAACTTTAAATTGCAATTAAACAACGATGGATCATTCGATTGACATGAATTCTATTTATCAGCAAGATAATCTTGTGGCATTACATTTTAAATATGATTTCTGCCATGTGACCGCCACGGCTGGCTCAGATGTAGTCCAATCTGGACGTCCAATTTTCGATGACTTTTTCCAATATTTGTGGCCGTATATCGGAAATAACACGGCGAATGTTGTCTTACAAATGGTCAAGGGTTTGTGGCTTATCCGCATAGACCAACGACTTTACATAGCCCCACAGAAAGTAGTCTAGCGGTGTTAAATCACAAGATCTTGGAGGCCAATTCACAGGTCCAAAACGTGAAATTAGGCGGTCACCAAACGTGCCTTTCAATAAATCAATTGTGGCATGAGCTGTGTGTCATGTTGCGCCGTCTTGTTGGAACCACAGCTCCTGGACAACATGGTTGTTCAATTCAGAAATGAAAAAGTTAGTAATCATGGCTCTATACCGATCACCATTGACTGTAACGTTCTGGCCATCATCGTTTTTGAAGAAGTACGGATCATAAAGCGCACCAAACAGTCAGTTTTTCTTAATGTAACGGTGTTTCGACATACACTTGAGGATTAGCTTCACTCCAAATGCGGCAGTTTGTTTGTTGACGTAGCCATTCAATCAGAAGTGCGCTTCATCGCTAATGGACGTAGTGCGCGATACGTATTCCGCACAGAACCATCATTTTCGAAATAAAATTGCACTATTTGCAAGCGTTGTTCAGACGTGAGTCTATTTATGATGAATTGCCAAACCAAACTGAGAATAAATCACTTGACAGCTGTTAAATCGGTCGCCATCTTGAACAGTAATGCCAATTTATAGTTATATACCTCGAAAAAAAAACACCCTATACATCTGAAATGTACAAAAAGATTTTCATACTGTCATTTTTGTTTGAGAATTTCAGACTTCAAAATAAGTGAAAATTTTTATATCTCAACCAAATGAAAGAATTCACAATAGCGTTGATATATTATAAAATATTAATTCTATAATGATTTCATTTTTTTAGAAAATAAAGTGAAATTGTTCTTTAAATATTAAATTTCTTTTCCAGTCCGAATCCTCAAGCATCGACCTAAACGCCACGAAATCCACCATCCACCTTGTCCAGGAACTGAAATCCTTCGAGAAGGAATACAAGGACATCATCAACAAACTACCCTACGACTGTGGCTCCGTATCAGGTCCCAACGGCGTCTACCTCATCAGTCCAGGCGATGGAGAACCCATTCTGGCCAACTGCGTGGACGGCTGGACTCTCATCCAGAAGCGTTACGACGGCTCTGTCGACTTCAACCAAAACTGGAATGACTACTCCAACGGCTTCGGCTCGGCAACCGGTGAACATTGGTTGGGCAACAGGAACATCCATCATTTGACTAAGAACAACTGTTCAAGTCTGCAGATTAACATGAAGGACATCTACGGGAAATACTGGCAGGCCAACTACGACGACATCAGGGTGTTCGACTACACCAACGGCTTCAAGCTGGTGGTAAACAAGTATCACGGCAACGCCAGCGACGCTCTGGATTACCAGAACAACATGGAATTCTCTACGATCGACAACGACAGGGACATCTCCAACACCCATTGCGCTAGTAACTACGAAGGGGGATGGTGGTTTTCGCACTGCCAACATGCCAATCTTAACGGGAGGTACAATTTGGGATTGACGTGGTTTGACAGCTCGAGGAACGAGTGGATAGCCATATCCAACAGCGAGATGAGGGTGAAAAAGAGGGATGTTTGCTAGGTGGAAGAAAGTAGTGTGAATCAGCCAAAGCTGAACCCTGGAAAGGGTTCTTTCAAGATGTTGAGTTTCAATGTAAATAGATTTATATAAAGGTGGATCGGTTGTCCACAGATTTGCACGGGTTTACATCGTTTTTGATCGGATTAGATACTATCAAAATTGATTATAAAAGTATTGTTATTATCCTGTTCAGTCGAGGGTTGCTATTTGAGTTTTGAGAAGAGTAACAAAATTAAAAAATAAATATAATGTGGTGATATCTAATAAAATAATAGGTTGAGGACCCAGAATAAGAATTTGAAGAATATATTCGGTATCCTTCAGCTCCTGTAACGATTCCATAGATATCTTTTGAAGTACCCCGATTGAAATTATTTGTTGGTGACACTATTCTTTTTGTGAGTGATTGTCAAACAATGTAATATTCAGTGTTGAATTGAAAAGCGAATGGAATTGATGTCCAAATATGTCCCAATCTCACATTATGTAACATGACAATCTTGCTCAGGAAGCGATTCACCGTTTTTGGTTTATCCACATAGAAAATCAACACCTAAAAAAATTCTCGAGTCAATTTCATTTTTTGACTCGGTGAATTATTATTCAAGTACTTGTGAACAACACAAAAGTCTTTATTATGGTAAAAGATTATAAGGACTATTACCAAAAAATTGTCAAAATTTCGGTAACAATATTTAACCTTATCTCCAGACTTGGGTATTTAGCAACTCTCGGTCGTATCTATTTATTATTCCGTTAAAAAAAAACTACTGCTATATTTTTTGAAATACGCTATAAATATTGATGTCTATCTTTTGAAAACTCCATGATAATTAAGAAACAATAAAACAAGAAGTTTTAATTATTCCACAGAACTTGCCAACGTCAATGACTAAAAATATCAGAATGAATAAATTTTATGATATTAATGTAAAACATTCCAAAAAACCTACGAAAAACTCAAAAGACATCTTTGCATATCCATAGCGCAGTTATTTCCATAAATATAGTTTAATAGTTCTTGCTCATTAGGATGAATCTAATAATAACTGTTGAACTCGTGCAAATCATTTTCATTGTTGAATATGAGGAGATTTTAATCACAAAGAATTTATGTCATAATCCCCATCTCTGCATTGTTGTTGATATTTCTCCACAGTCTCTTCGAAATTCAATTTTGAGCGAAGAAATATGAATACCTTACCTTCATTTTGAATGAATACAGATGATGTCAAAAGTATAAGAACCAAAGACTATTCTAGTTCAATATTTATATTTATGTAATATCTTTAATGTTTAAGTATTATTTAAGCTGGAGTATTTTCCTTATAGTGGTAAGGAATTAGTTGTGTAGTTAGATAGAAGAACGAGTCAGAATCGGAAGAAGTTGTTGTAAGTTGTATTTTTGACTGCCATATAATTTTTACCATTTTAAATATGTATATATTTTATAATTTATTGAATGTTGGTCATATTTCCTTGAGAATTCCATTGTATATACCTTTGTACCAATGACTAATTTTTCTTAATAAAATTTGATCTACGCCGAAGAAAATTCCTGGTTTTTTTGTCCGCACTTGAGTTCCACATCCAGTTTATCCAGCTGAGCCAACAACTTTTCTCTCTTCGAAATCATTCGGTGCAAATTCAGTTTAGCTTCAAAGTAATTTTTTTCAGCCGAATCATATTCCTCTCTGAAAATAATATGTTCAAATTTTGATTTGAGACTTCTAGCGTCAAAAATAGTAGACTAATGATTTATTTACGAAAGGTTCATCAAAGCTAAACAGTTGTTAAAACTGTATTCAAACATCAACTGAAATATGATGATCTTTCAACCCTTCATCAAAAATAAAAAAATAAAAAATAAAGTGAGATATAAGCAATGGATATTTAAAATAATTCATTAAGATATGAGCTATAAGAACTCTTAAGAGGGATTAGCACCACGTGACTCTCCGGGAATCAGTCAAAAATTATAGGTATTCAATAGTATATTCTAAAACAAGTTGCAGAATGGGTTCCTATTCCAACACGAATGCGAAATTCGAAAACGAGCGACGAAGGAGCGAGTTTTGGAACGCATGAGTGTTGGAATTGCCTTCTGCAACGAGTATTAGACAATATTTTCTCTATTTCAGTCTTGTTTTGTGAAAAATTGTCGAAATTCAATGAAAAATTCAGATCATACATCCTAGTGACATTTGTATTGTATCTTGGCAGTTGGTGTGACTGCTACGAAAATTGACAGATTACGGAATTTCAATTTGATTCGTATGTTTTAAATTCTGAAATAATTTATAATTATGCATTCAATTCGTGAATTATGTCTGACGAAATCGATTTAACACCAACAGAATTAAGAGAAATTGCGAATAATGTCGCAAATCATTTCACTAAATCCAAATCATATTATATTGACAATAATTGACGTGTGTTGAATTTTGATAGGATTGGAAGTCTGACGTCAGTGTAGACAACCACAAAACGAAAAATATAACTGAAAACAATGCTGTAATGAGTTCATTACAGCACTGTTTTTAGAACTGTAATGAACTCATTACGATACTGAAATAGAGAAAAATATTTCAGTGCTTTTTGCATTGAACCTATGAATTCTTTTTCGAAAAACGAAAAGTAACCAATTTTTTTTTTATTCGCGAATTATTGTCATTCTTCGATGTAGATTATTGTTAAATTATGTGAAAACTCCAAAAAAACCAATGATTTGTAGGAAAAAATCACAGACTAACAATTCAGAGACCAAAAAGTTATTGAAAATGTAATGAAAAATAAAATTGAATATCAACTTCCAGAAATCGATTTTAGTCTGCAATTGAAATTTTAAGTTTTTTGTTTCCATAACAATAAAGGCGGATCAAAGTACTCAAAAAATATGATCTCAGATCTCAACTCATATTTGAATTTGAAGAAAAAACAAATTGAGTAAAATTACTGATATTTTCAATACTCATATTTGTAGGTAGGTACTAATAGAGAGCACATTATCATTTATGTTCTGCGTTCTTTGGATAATTTCTGCCAATTTTTGTAATGTATGTATTTATGTTTTTGTAACTCAAGGACCAAATTTCTATCTGCGAATCACTGTTTAAACACAACTAAATAAACTCATCTTTGAAGCGGTTGGTGACTGTTGATTAAAAGTGGATCAATTACGACAACGTCAAGTGAAAACGGTCGTCATCGAAAAGCGGTGATCCAGCGGAAATGGTGACCAAGTTAGGATTGACTGCCAGAAAGGTTTTGCTGTGTGTTTGGGAAATTATATACTACGAGCTGCTCCCTTACGGCACAACTATAAACTCGGAAAAGTAGGAGAGGAATTGAGTTTCAGCAGGACAGTGCTAAGCCACACACATCAACAGTGACTCGCCAGAAGCATGATTGGGCGGTTTTTCTGCATCCACCACAAAGTCCGGACCTGGCACCAAGTATTACCATCTGTTGCCTTCAAAATTGCAACAAGTTATCGAACAAAATGACGCATATGTTACCTAAATCGGACCATTATAATTATGTTAATTAAAGCCTAGTTTTTCATGCAAAAGTATTGGATTTCTTTTTACTACACCTTATTATGTTAATGTTATATTTCACCCACGCCCATTGAAGGTCTGCCGATTATCTGAAACTTGGGTAACAAACTAATTCTCTTTTATTGCCGAGATTTTAAGGTGTTACAGATGAAGATGTAACTACAAGGCTTTGAATTGTCATTATACATTAATGCATATTTTCATTCCGATAAAATATGCAGTTGGAAATCAACAGGAGCACAAAAGATCGACCGTTCATATTTATGGAACCTCCAATCGGATTTTGCCTATTAACTTGAACGCGGTATTTGAAACTAACCTAAAAATTTCAAGTTTCTAGGTCCTTCCTTTCGAATATTGTTGTCTATACGGACGGACGGGCAGAATCGAATTTGAGGAATTTCGTTAAGAGTGGATCGAACCCTATCGGTTGAGACCAAAATTTGAAATAACATGATAGAGCGACAAGTTCGGTCAATGGGCGCTTAAAATCAATTCAGTGAACCACTTCGCCATCTATGTAGGAAAACGTAAACTATCCATGTCCCGAATGCAGAAAACATCAAAAGTACAATTGATATTACCTTGATATCCTTGAGATGCTGATGCTGATTCCGTTTTTGTTTGGAAATCTAATAATAAATAATCAGAATTTATTTCAAATAACTTCAGAGGACTGATAACAAAATGATTCCTGTACGAAGTTCAGTACGTTTCACATGAATTTAATATTTCTATTAGGAATCAGATTATTGAGTATTCTCCTTTAGACTTCGAAAACTATATTTTTTACAATTTTTAGAGGAATGTCGTTATTGCCATGAAATAATACATAATTCAGTCTGATGATTTCAATTTTTACTTTGAATAGCACACTATTTGCAAAATAGTTAGTTGCAATTAAAAGACTTCATGTTTTATGTAACTGTTTCGAAATACTGTTTTTATTTCCTTTCTGATGATAATCGATGTTATCAGCTGAGATTTTGAAATTTATTGCTTTCTGTTCAACTTTTCCTCATTTTAAAACACTCAGCACCTACTGAGTGTTGTAACACGCTGCGTAAAATATTGTTCAGAAGTAGGTATGGAAGATTAAATTGTGAATTCTTTTGGAACTAGAATTTGAATTTGAAACAAAATAGATTGATTATCTCGGAAAGTGTAAACTGTTAGTGTATTTGCTTTACAGCAAAGATAATCAGCATTAACAATGAATTTTTGAGAAAATTTGAAACTTTTTATTTCAATTCATTACATAGTTTGGCGAGTCTTTCTCAAAACAAGTTCTATGTGCGCCCTCTCCCGGGGGGAGCGGCGCCATCTCGGATCATACACAGTCACTACATACTCCCCCCACCAGTAACGACGACCAACCTGAGGAGGAGGTACGCAGGTGGTCCCAGGGGGAAGAGAGCGCGTGCGAGCTGTGATGACGGAAACACGAGGCTCGACTTGCCATTGGCTCTAGTGTCCGATGAACACGCCAGTAGCCGTAACGTTGAGCGGGACAGCGAGTCGTCTCTGCGCTCCAACGCCGCAGCTTTCCGCTATCACGTCGGGGTCACCAATTTGTGGGTTGTGGTCCTTATACTGTGACTAGAGTAGTTCACGGCCAAGGACAATTTAGAGAAATAAAAGAAGGGGATAAAAATACGGGCACTTACTCGATGCGGCTCGGTCGCAGGTATTTTTTCGCCGGTCTCGAGAACATATATGAAAAATCTTTAATCTTCTTGTTGTCGGTGCAAGTGTTGCACATGTGTTGTAAATGTAGTTTCTCTAATTCTGTGGTTATTCCGTTCATTCTTCCACATCTTGTAGAACAAAATCGTGCGAGAATATATCAGAAACGCACAGTTTTCATGGTTATATTTTATTATTCTATGTTGGTACTCCGAACTTTCCGCCACGGCTTTATCTGTCAATTCATCAATTTGCCTTAAAGAAATCAGTTCTGCCAACCAACATTTTTCAATACAAAAATTACTAAATTATATTTATGGAAATATTTCATTAATTTCAATGAAAATGCAATGAATTAGAGAAAATAGTGTATAATACTCGTTCAGAAGGCTCATTCTACCACTCGTTCATTCCAAAACTCGCCACTCCGTGGCTCGTTTTTGAATTTTGAACTCGTGGAAGAATATCAATGCCTTCTGCACTTGTTTTATAAATAGCTATTCTCGTAGTCTGGTCTGAACTCAATTTAATTATTCGCCCTGAAATGCCGAGTTTTATGGGCATTCAGGCTGTTTTCCATTTGACCGTTAGCAAAGCCTTTCTACGGATCCCTTAGGGGTGTGGCTTTGATAATCTTAAGTTTGTACACTGAATTCTTCAGTTCTCGGACTTAGAATATTTTCGAAAGAATCGATAGATTCCCTACAAAAGTATTGGAAAAGGAATATGAAAATAAATTTTGGGAATGAAGTCCTTCAATTCCTACAAATTTCCTAGCTCTCAATAAGAGATTATTTATTGCTCTTCTACTCATATCGAAATTTGTCGCTTATATAAGCGCAAGATTCTTCTATCCTATGTCGCAACTACTCTCGTGAAGTGTTTTCAATCATTCATCCTATATTTCAAATAACCTCACAGAAAATTACCGATAGGAGTAAGATCAGGTTACCTTGGTGGCCATGCCACAGGGCCGCTATTTCATGATTTGAAATCATGTAATACGTTTGAATTTTCTCAAAGATTAAATTTTGAATACTTATTTTTGCTGTGAAGCGAATAGACTCACAGTTTACATTTTTTGATATGGTTACTTCATTTTGTTTTAAATTTGACTCCTTGTTTTTGAAATTATGGATATCAGAAATAAGGCAAATTTTCATGAATCACTCGGTATCTCCGACTAACAGTCTACACAGGATACACAACAAGCTACTTTTCTGAAAGGCTTGTACGACCTGTAATCACTACTAGGCTATGGCCAACCACTTGTCTTCGCTCCGGTATAATCTTTCTGGCCAATTCTCATCAATATCTTTTTTTTTAACGTCCTTTGAAATGTAGGCATGGTGCATTTTTTGGTACAGATTTATGGAAGATTTTTCTGAGTTTATTATAATAATTTCATTTATACCGCTGTAAATCGATGGCTCATTATAGCTCAAAAAAATGGAAATATTACTGTTAATCAAATATAGCTGACTGAATTCAAAAAAATGTGGCTCACCTCACTTTGATCAACTGCTTGTCGATTTGCTCTAGTTGTTTCCTTATGCTCATCAGTTGGAGTTTTTGTTGCGAGCATTCAGTTTCCGTAAATGAGGAGTGTATATCACTTTCGGTTGCATCCTGAGTGTTATGGGTGAGTGAGTTTTCGAGGCTTGGAGGATTAATTATCCTATCCAGGCGAGCGGTCAGAAGTTCGCTATTCACAGCGATGGTATCCTTGGACATAATCTCCGTGTGATCGTCGTTTATGAAGTTACTAATTTTCTGGAAAAAAAGACAACGAGCATCATTATTATAATCTCCCCTAGAAAATATCTGAGATACTCGTTGTTTTTAAACTATCAAATGCGATAGAGGAAAAAAATAATGGAAAAAATGCTTAGCGAGTTAGAACAGTTATTTTCCTAACAAGCAGAAGTTGCTTGTCTTATGAGGAAGATGCGGCAGTGCCCCAACAAATAAATTCTGGAAATTACACGTATTAATCGAATTATTTATTAATCCATTTCATCCTCAATTTCACATCATATGGTACGCCATGGTCTCAGTTTCATAATCTCCATGTTTAATCTCGCGATTCTTGTACAGGGTGGGCAAATAAGCGAGGTAAGCGGCTATATCTCAGGAACCACTCATCGTAGAGACTTGCGGTAAAAAATTTTACCACTAAAGTAAACAAAAGAAAATACTGGAAATTATTTTGAAGTTCATACCTCTACCGCTAGAGGGCGTAATAGCTATCGTCGAGTAGAAAAATGCATTTTACTCGAAAAATTTTCATATTAAGTTGGAAAAAAATAATCATCACTGTAAACCTTGGAAAATTCTCTATCTGTTTGAATTGTCACTTTCGATTTTGCGACATCGAATGAGGGTGGGGGAAAGATAGAAATCTGACTGATTGAAATGTCTGTAACTTCAGTTTGGCTCAACATTTTTGAGCAAATTAGATCTTATTTGAGAGACAACATCTTGTTGATTAAGGAAAAAATATACTCATGATGAATTTGATTCAGCTGCTTCCGATAGGGAGCTCTAAGTCAGAAGTTCATTGTTTTGTTCATTTTTCTCTGAAATTTCAAATGTAATGATAGGATTTGCTTAACAGAAACAAAAATTTCATTGAATTCGCATGACAAAACCTGAAGGTTGCAAAGCGATAATTTCAGGCGTTCTGAAGTTATGGCCGAAAGAAGATATTCTTCAACTGATGCACTGCGAAAAACCAAATTGAGTCTTCAAGTTCTAACAGAAACAGAAATCCCATCAAATTTGTATGAAAAAACCAACAGGTCGCAAAGCGATAGCTTCAGGGGTTCTGGAGTTATGGACGAAAAAAGATATTCTTCAACTGATGCACTGAAAAACTGAATTGTGTCTTCTTTCGGCCATAACTCTAAAACGCTTGAAGCTATCGCTTTGCGACCTTTTGGTTTTTTCATACAAATTTGATGGGATTTCTGTTTCTGTTAGAACTTGAAGACTCAATTTGGTTTTTCGCAGTGCATCAGTTGAAGAATATCTTCTTTCGGCCATAACTTCAGAACGCCTGAAATTATCGCTTTGCGACCTTCAGGTTTTTTCATGGAAATTCAATGAAATTTCTGTTTCTGTTAAGAAAATCCTATCATTATATTTGAAATTTCAGAGAAAAATGAACAAAACAATGAACTTCTGACTTAGCGCTCCCTATCGGAAGCAGCTGAATCAAATTCATCATGAGTATATTTTTTCCTTGATCAACAAGAGGTTGTCCCTCAAATAAGATCTAATTTGCTCAAAAATTTTGAGTCAAACTGAAGTTACAGACATTTCAATCAGTCAGATTTCTATCTTTCCCCCACCCTCATTCGATGTCGCAAAATCGAAAGTGACAATTCAAACAGATAGAGAATTTTCCAAGGTTTACAGTGATGATATTTTTTTTCCAACTTGATATGAAAATTTTTCGAGTAAAATGCATTTTTCTACTCGACGATAGCTATTACGCCCCCTAGCGGTGGAGGTATGAACTTCAAAACAATTTCCAGTGTTTTCTTTTATTTACTTTAGTGGTAAAATTTTTTACCGCAAGTCTCTACGATGAGTGGTTCCTGAGATATAGCCGCTTACCTCGCTTATTTGCCCACCCTGTTCATTCATTCCACTTCCTCTCCAAGATGTGAAAGGTTCGAGGCATGCCTCACGCGCTTCGTTGTCTAGCGCGTTATCTACATCGACGCGACGAGAAATCGTGAATATTCCTAAGCCTTTGAAGGCGGCCTTTAAAGATAGATTTTAGGCATGCCTCGATCCAAAAAGGGACAAAGGGCGTAATGCAATTATTTCGCACTATTCAGGTTAATCGGGAGATCGAGTTAGTTTTCGGTTTGTTGTGATGTGGTGGTAGGTAGCATTTGCTGTGTCTCGTGTAAGTTTGTCTCCGAGTTTTTTTGAAAAAAAATTTCATTTTGTTAATCGATTTAACTACTAAGTGGATTTAGCGGGACCAAGTGAATTGCCTCAAATCCTCAAGGTAAATGAAAAGTATTCATGATTTTATTTTTTCGAATTTTTCGAATCATTCCTACGAAGATAAATTATACATAACTAGAGAAGTAAAGCAACCCCTTCAAGATCTGAGTAAATGTCTTGTAACGAATAGGTTGGGTCGGAAAATAGAAACGGAGATTTCAAAATACATGATATGAAAATTACGACTGTCAGTATAACTAAAGAAATTTTTTCGTCGACAGTGCGTTTTATTCGCAGCAACTAATACAAATTTCGACAATGTTTGCTCGAAAAGTGGTTATAGCAATTTGAAAAATTTGTCTCGGGGTCTATGATACGCAAAAAAAGTGCTCAACATATTCCATCGTATTGCAAGTTAACCTTTATGAGGACACAAAACAAAATATCACCACATCATCAGCAATAGGCAATGCGCGTCAAATAGAGATTAAAAATGTTTATGCTAGGGTCATAGAAAATCGACGAAATAGCAAGTGTCATTTTTTAGGGGGCACGATAGATCTAATGAATATTTGAATCGCGGGAATTGAATAGAATTGGTTATTTTTGTTTCTCTAATTCTGTGGTTATTCCGTTCATTCTTCCACATCTTGTAGAACAAAATCGTGCGAGAATATATCAGAAACGCACAGTTTTCATGGTTATCTTTTATTATTCTATGTTGGTACTCCGAACTTTCCGCCACGGCTTTATCTGTCAATTCATCAATTTGCCCTAAAGAAATCAGTTCTGCCAACCAACATTTTTCAATGCAAAAATCACTAAATTATATTTATGGAAATATTTCACTAATTTCAATGAAAATGCAATGAATTAGAGAAAATAATGTATAATACTCGTACAGAAGGCTCATTCTACCACTCGTTCATTCCAAAACTCGCCACTTCGTGGCTCGTTTTTGAATTTTGAACTCGTGGAAGAATATCAATGCCTTCTGCACTTGTATTATAAATAACTATTGTAAATTAGACACTAATTTATAAACCTTTATAGAAAATGAAGTTAACAGTAGATTAGTTTTTTCTGGCACATCTAAAACCATACAACATGAATTAATCGATTGGGTTGCTTTTAAAAAAAATTGAAGAAGAAATTTCAAAATATTTGTTTTCTGACAAGTTGATGAAATAACTGACACAATTATCCGTCATTTTCTTTTATGTAAGGACCTACTTGTTGAGCGATTCATGGGATTTCATGATATGAGTTCTGGGCGTTCTGATAAATATTTATTTCAATTTTTAACTGCAAAATTCGCAAAAGTTTTATTTGCATTCAAAATTAGTGGTATGGATTGTGGTGGTTGTGGTCCTTATACTGTGACAAAAGTAGTTCACGGCCAAGGACAAATTAGGGAAATAAAAGAACGGAATAAAAACACTTATTCAATCCATTTCCACCCCACTAAAAAATTTGTGAAGAAGATGATATTTAGATCTAATCGTTTTCTAAGGGTCGCTGGACACTTGGGTCGTTGCGGCTCGTTCGAAGGTACTTTTTCGCCGGTCTCGGGAACAGATGTGAAAATCTTTACTCTTCTCGTTGTCAGTGCAAGTGTTGCACATATGTTGTAGTTGTAGACTGGACTGAACTCAATCCAATTATTCGCCCTGAAATGCCGATTTTTATGGGCATTCAGGCCGTTTTCCATTCGACCGTTAGCAAGGCCTTTCTACAGATCCCTTAGGGGTGTGGCTTTGATCATTCCAAGATTTTACACCGCGTTCTTCTGTTTTTAGCATTTTGGTTCGGAATTTGACTCAACTCGAATATTTTCGAGGGAATCGATATATTCCCTACAGTGGCTTGAACAAACGATGGAGCTAATGTCATGTCGAGAGAACTAGCCGCCTCTGCTAAAAAGTACGGAAAGTGGTACTTTCTAGCACAAAGATGCCGTTTTGTCATTCCGCCAAGCATTCGAGTGCGGAGAAGGCACTTTACGCAAGAGTCACGAAAAATATTTGTAAAAATAAAACTGTTATTTTTAGGGAAACCAACGTTGTAACTTTTATGTTCTATGATTTATATTCTATGTCTGAGATTCTAACCTAAAACTACCTCATGTTATATTTAGACAGCTGTTAGAATAGTGAATTGAGAAACCCGAAGCAATAGCATTGTTTTTGATTTCTTTCAGGTTAGTAAGCTATTTCTTTTTATTATCTTTCCTTTTATTTCTTTGTATGGTATTGTATTTTTTTCGTATGGTATTATGTTATATTTTAAACTGAAGAACACAAATTCTTCCAGAATCAAGACATCAAATCGTGTATGTCTTCTTTTATAAAAATAAGAATTGATAAAATACTTATATATATTTTTTCCAAAAAATAAATTGAAACTCAAATGTTCCTAAGTACTGCCTCAATCAAAAAGAAAACACAAGACTGCCTCGGTAGTACGGTGGACTGAAGGGTCGACCATGGTGATGAGGGTAGATACCGGGTTCGAATACTGGCTAGGTCATGGATGTTGTACATGTCTGGTGATGGTTAGGTTAGAGGCTAAGGATCGTAGTGGTCGATGCCTTCAACAAAAAAAAAATTCAAATAACTTGTTATAAGAAAGCTATTATCAGTAATAATTAGTTATTACATTTTTATATTTATCGTAAACGTGCAGTTGATCGCGTTATTCAAGTTCATCGCAGAAGCCATCATGCTTGTTGAAGTCAGCTACTCGTTGGTTGAAGTCATCTGCTCCTTGGAAGAAGAGGGTTCACCGCTCAATTTTTTATCTGACATATTTTAGTATGTGGATTCTGGTGGAAAACCATCAATCATATCTCTCCATGAAGTAGTCAAAGGAGTTCCACAAGGTTCCATTTTGGGTCCAATTATGTTCCTCGTTTATCTGAATAATCTGCCTGCTATTGTGGTATACGACTGGGTTTGAAATTAGGCTGACGATACGTCATTCTTGAATGGCAGTGAGGATAATGTGATGCCAAGAACATGAGCGGCTTTGAATGAAGCGGAGGACTGGTTCATAGCGAATGGACTATTTTTGAAGCAAAAACTTAAATTTCATCGATTGACACTGGATCAGGGAGAGATAGCGTGAGGCGTGTAAAATTTCTGGGACTATACATCCAAGACAATTTCAGATTTAGTACCCAATTGGAGAATGTAGTGAAAAATTATCTTCGGTGTTATTTCTCATGGCCGAGCTGAGAAAGATTACTAATGGATTGCCATGCTAAGTGCTTATCATGCTCTTTTCCACAATAGAATGTCCTATGGTCTTTTGATCTGGGGGGATAGCCCATGATGCCATGATGTGTTCCTGAA
Organism: Harmonia axyridis; assembly: GCF_914767665.1. NCBI lineage: Eukaryota > Metazoa > Arthropoda > Insecta > Coleoptera > Coccinellidae > Harmonia > Harmonia axyridis. Next base: position 55,152,457 of record NC_059502.1, on the reverse strand, counting down.
GCAGAAGAAAGCAGTACGTATAATTGCCTTCGTTTCTTGACTGATAACGAAAGGTCTGAATGAATGATCTTTGGAGTTCTTGATATTTATGATTATCAGGTTTCTTTAATCTCTTATATCGTCAATGGTGATCTCCGTCAATTCAACCACCACCATATCAAGAATTGTTAACAACTTGATCAACAAGTGAATTTCATCAGGTGCCTCACTCGTAAATTTCGTTATTTTTTCTTCATAAAAAATTTTGGACATTTTGGGACGAAAACCAATATTACGTCTTTTAATGAAGGGTACATGATACAAAAGGGTATGAAGGGTATGATACAAAAAATTTCTTTCATAGAATATCCGGACCATAAAATGTTGGATTTCCAAATTTTAGACATTCCAAAAAATATGCTTAAACACTTTTCTGGGTGCTACATTTTCAGTAGAAAACCAATAAATGAAATGAGAATATTGATTCTCATATTTTTATTTCGACTTTGGTTGTGGTAGCAAATGAACACTGGCTTCATTAGCAGTTACTAATATTTCAGAGTCATCATCAGATGTTTCAATTTATCACTAGGCAACATACCCCAATAGGTAACATAAACTTAGCAACTTTGATATTATGACAAATTTGATTTAATTAATTAGTCACACATGGATGACAAACGTATTTCTGCTTCTGCATGTCGTTACCATAGTTATCTCATCATTGGCGTTAATTGAACGTTCAGTGCATAGAGCGATGACATAATTAAATATACTCTCTAATATTTGAGTGCGGGAAAACCCCTAGTATTCCTTTTCCAAACGCGTATGCGTGCGGAAAGTGACTCTTCGGGACCAAAAATGCGTGCGGAAATAAGATTGAAAGCACACGGTTGTTGAAAAAACATTTTTTTCGCAAACATGTATGTAATGTGACATATTATTAAGATATTTTGAAGGTTGAAAAATGATGTTTTTTTTTTTTTTGCTTTCACCATGTCGGAAAACGATCATTTTCCACCCGAGGGTACTGTTTTCCCATCTAGAGCGGAAAGTTATATTTTCCCGCATGGAATTTTGAAACATTTTCGAGTGAAACTCATTTTTCTACTCGACGATAGCTATTAAGCCTTCTAGCGGTAGAGGTATGAACTTCAAAACAATTTCCTGTGTGTTTTCTTGTACACTTTAGTGGTAAAATTTTTTACCACAAGTCGCTGTACGATGAGTGGATCCTGAGATATAGCCGCTTACCTCGCTTATTTGCTCACCCTGTACATATTATACCTGATCTTTTTAGCGAAAAAGCCTCATCTCACGTTTTTTGCTCTTGTAGTTTTCGTTTCTATGAATTCTTGGGTGCGTTTTTTTGCTGATTATACAGTTGAATTGTCATATTATTGTGTAATTTCTTTTCTGGTGAGTACCATGATTTTTAAAACCTCTTATTATCATTATTGCTTGAATTAGGCTAATAAAAGAGTTTAGAAATAATGGTACCAACCAAAATGAAAAATTGCATTAAAAAAATTAGTCCAATTTTCTTAAAATCGTCAATAGTAGTTTTCGTTGTTGGGAGCGTTTCCCTAACACCCTGTATATTTTTATTTTCGCACTTCCCTACTAATATTACAAATGCGAAAAACGTAATCTGCCTGTCTGTTACGCTGTGACGCATAAACCACTGAATCGATTTTGATAAAATTTGGTACACAGACAGGAACTAGTAGAACTTAGGAAAGGACTTAAGGCTACTTTGTAACCGATTTAAAAAAAAAAGTTCTGATTATGCGCGATAAACGAAAACCGCGCGGGCTAAAGCTAGTTTTACAACTAGGTAAATTACTGCGGCCCGCAAGAATGAACGGTAGCAATTATGCGGCCCGAGGTGAAAAAAGGTTGAGTATGCCTGCTCTAGAGGAAACCCATTTCATCATCAGAAAACTAAGGGCCGATAATTACTCGTGATGTCTTTGCAGCCCATAGGGTTATCTTTGGCGATTGAAGGGGATTCTGATTGCAAATTTTGTACTATTGAATTCATTCTCGCCCATTGACGCCATGAGGACTATCAAATATACCTACCGGCTTTCAATTTTTCTGTACTAATCCCAGAAAATTTAACTTTAATCTACCACATCTTTTAGAACAAAATCATGCAACAATACAATCAGATTCACACAGACTTCATAGTTATATTTTATTATTATATCTTGGTACTTGACACTCACTTGCCATGGATTTATCTAACGATCGTTCATTGAATTTCGTGATCAAGAGTACTTTTGGGAAATTAGAGTTAATTTTCTGTGATTACGTAGCGCTTAGCTTGTACCATATCACTAACATTTGTTTACATACTTCGAATCTGTGGAGAATATGGTATCTATTGTAATCACAGAAAAGCAACTTCTCTACAGCACTCTTGACCACGAATTTAAATGAATGCACGTTATTATCTGTCAAATTTCTTATACAGAAAACTGTTCTGCCAACCCACATTTTTCAATGCAGAATCACTTAATAATATTTTTGAGAATATTCCATTAATTTCAATGGAAATTCAGTAAATTAGAGAAAATAATGTTTAAAACTCATACAGGAGGCTCATTCTAACTATTGGTAATTCACCCATGTAGTTCGTTTCTGAATTTTTTTTGGATTTTTGGAGAGACTTTCTCGAGCCAAGTATCCTAGGGACACCCTCTCTTAAGGGATTACGGTGTTTTGTCCCGAAATCGCTGATGGACTCTTCAGTTAGGCAATCCAGCGATCTCTACCTAAGACACTCTCTCACATCATCGTGGAGAGGTGACACTGCTGCAACGCGGCGACTCCCTTAAACCCACCGGAGCCGTATAAAAGTATGGCGCAACGCCCATAATGCCACCTCTCGGGTAAACAGAGAAGGCATTGATGTAGGATCCAGTTATTGTTCCCTGTAAATAATTGCGATGGTCAACCGGATGCTTGGAGACCTATTCTTCAAGTGTCGAGGGCATGACACTTTCAATGAATTTACAGGGAACGAATTGTTATTGTACATATAATGTAAAAAGGATGTGTTATTCTTCGAGGTGTCGAAGATATGTCAAGAGTTGTAAATCTTGAAGAGATTTCCTGGGGGGTTGTGAAAGTTCGAAGACAATACGGTCGTACGAGATGTGTCACATCTGTGCATCAGGTTCTAGTCCTTCGAGAATATTCGATTTCCAGGAATCCACGAAGATCTTTGTGGGCGGTACGGCAAAGCTCTTATTGGACTAGGGGATGGTACTTTCCCTAAGGGTGTGGTCAAGCCGAAAGAAGGGAGGTCGATATTCGAGACAGGGTAGTTCAAAATCGGTAGAGAGTCAGTTCAAGTTAAGTCAGAGACGAGTAGAGTTCAAGTTAAGACGAAGACGAGTAAAGTTCGGTCTAAGTCGAAGTGAGAGTAAGTTCTGTCGGTTGAAACTTAAGACGTAAGACGAAAAGACGGTTCGCGGACTAGATTAAGAAGAGTCGCGAACAAATCAAAGACGAGACGACCGAAAATTTGAAGTACGACAAAGACGTGATAATCGAAGACGTTTCGAGTGATTAAAACTAAAGTTAAAGACGAAATTCAGTACTGTAGTGGGAAACTTGTAATTAAGACGTAATTAGGATCTTCTCAATACTGAGTTTGTACTGTATGAGTGTGGCTTTGTAAATAGATGTAAATAATTCAAAAGAGTTCAATTATTACGAATCCAACAAAGTCACGGAGAAAAAGACGAAAGGCCAAGTAATCGAATCATACCTCTAGACGATCGATTAACCAAGCCTACATTTATGCCTTCTGCACTTGTATTTACAAGTGCTTTATAATCCCCCGAAAACAGTTCTCTCCCTTTCTTTCTTGATTTCATAGATTTTAAATCTAATTTTTATCCAATTGCTCCATCAGTCATCAATTAATTCATCAAAGGTCACTAATGAAAGCTTAATGATATACTAAATCGAATACGATACAAGAACGTTTCTGCTCTTAAGATTAGTTAGTATGAAGCAGGCATGGACGAAAAAGTAATAAATAATAGGCAATTCCAAGAATAAAATAAGTAATCTACAGTTTGGGATTGAGCAGAAGCGGTTAACCTGGTATAAGAAGAGAATTCCAGGTATATTGGGATTTGGCCAATTAGATTCTAATTTTGAGAGGTAAGTTGAAATCGATAGATACCTGTTATTGACTTGATGTGCATAGGATAAATCATGTTTTTCTTCAATGACTAATTTTAAACAGTAATTTTAGTTTTTGACGATGACAATGTACTTGTCGAAACGGAGTAGAATGCAAGTAAATTATCCTTAGATAAGAGTGCAGTTACTTCAACTTTAATAGTACCTCATCCTTTGAAGCATTTACCATCATCTTCACTGCTAGAACTGTATTATAGCTCGAATCCTCCGTGTTATTCCTTGTTTGCAGGAAGTTTTCCAAGGTCTCCTGCACATATCTCTCATAGCTGGTTTTTCTCTTCTCGGATTGGTATCTCTTTAAAACAGGACGTGGATCATTCACATTAGAGCTCGTTGCAGCATATTGAGACGTAGTTCTTGGCATGTTTACCGTTGATGATTCCGCCCCTCTGATCTCCTTCACATCTGCATCGGTGAACCCACTGAACGGTATTAGCATCTTCTGGTAAAACGAAGGGCTTTCTTCTGTTCTGAGCAAACCCTTGAACGTGGATTTGATGGAGCTGATGCTAGATTTTATGGAAGGCTCGCTTATTATACTCATTGTTGTCGAAGTTATCGAGCTGATCGTTGCTTTTCCTTTCTGAGAAATGATAAAAAAGCAACTTTCTTTCATAATTAATTCAGGCATTGACCACCTACTGGAAATATAATATTGAATTGTGGAAAAATATTGAAGTTGCTTGAAATTCTATTTATTCGATATCCCTCTAAATGAACTCCTACTCTACCTCGAAATGAATAGAAAAGAAATGAAATAACAAACCCAAGAAGATGGATAACAGGTAATGTTAACCTGAAATCCCATAGAATACACTAAGGCCTGGTACTTTCACTTACTATCAACTTTTTTTATTCGTCACTGTGAACTTAGCTATACTCGACCAGAATATCCGAAGATACACGACTAATTTGAATACTTTTTTTATCATATAAAAAAAATCGGTATGATTTATTGAATGAAAGTAGGGGAGAGTTCCTTTGCATTGGACAGCCCATGAACCGGACGCTACAGTTTTCTACTACACCCGATAGTAATTTAGCATCCTTTACATAAATCCCATTTTCACAACATCGAGCAACATCTCTTGGAAAATGGCTAAATCTGTGGCTTGATTCTTGCTGACGGGGCATGCTTCGAAAAATTTGTTACCGGTAAAGGGAATACCTACGTTTCTAGTGACGATTAGTTGCTGATTTTTTTTACGAACCTCAAGTGATTATCCCTTATAAGACAGGTATTTTAAATCATTGGGTAATTTTTTACTTTAACGCCCCCTCGTGTTTTTCACTTTTTTGGTATTTTTCATTGAAAATGTGCATTTTACAATGATTATTGATGGTTTTCAGAAGCTGGATCTTTTTCCACGAAGAGAATTAATGCTGGGAGACCACGCAGTGTGAGAACACCACAACTCGAAGAGCCAGTTATGAACGAAATAGAACAACATCCAAGAACCAGTACAAAAAAAATTAGTGTACTTTTAAATGCAAGTCATCAAGTTGTTTGGCGGATCTTGCGGGATTCTCTGCTATATCCTTATCACATTAAGAGGGTGCAAGCTCTTCTGCCTCGAGATTTTCATCCGAGGGTTAGTTTTTGTCAGTGGTACCTCAGTAGACTATTGATGAATCCTTATTTTGATTGCCAAATTCTATTCACTGATGAAGCCTGCTTCTCAAGGACTTCAATTATCAATTTTCATAATGAACACGTATGGGCTGAGGAGAATCCGCATGGATATGTAGAAACCCATTTTCAAGAGCAATTTTCACTAAATGTGTGGGGTGGTAATATTGGTGATGATTTGATTGGTTCTTCTTGCCAGGTCGACTAACAGGTCATACAGACATTTTTTAGAAAACGATTTGCCCTTGTTATTGGAAGATATACCTCTTATGCTACGACGAGAAATGTGGTTCATGCATGACGGTGCTCCTGATCATTTTTCAGTTTTGTGAGGGAGTATTTGGACGAAAATTATGAAAACAGGTGGATTGGACGGGGGGTCCTCAGTCATGGCCCGCCAGATCCCCAGACTTAAATAGTTTAGATTTATTTTTATGGATCCACCTGAAATCTCTAGTATACTCGACACCCGTGAACACCGTAGAAGAACTGAGAAATCGTATAATAGGCGCATTTGATACAGTTAGGAATACTCCGGGAGTGTTTGAAAGAGTTCGATCATCTATGAGACGAAGAACAGAAGCTTGTATAAGAGTTGGGGAGGACATTTTCAACATTTGCTGTAGTTCAGTCCTTTGCAGTTACTTAGTTTTCTTCTTATGATTATTTTTTCATTTTTTTAACGATTTGTAGGAATTATATTTTGAGGTTATTATAAACACCACTGATTCCATGAATCGAACATTTCGACGCCCATGAAATGGACGTCCAGTCTACAAGCGACATCGGCACTGTGAAGAGAAATGTTACGAAGGAAAGACGAGAAGAGTTAGGAATAGTTTTTCCAGACATTTTAAGACCATTTTCTACAGCAACTTCAAGAAAATAAAGTGGAACTCGTGGCCCAAAAAAAGGAAAATGTTCTATTATTACAGACACACCTGAGAAAGATGAGCTAATGAAAGCGGAAGAGGAAAGAAATAATAAAAGTAAGAAGAAAGGTGTCAAGGCTAAAATAGTTACGAAAGCTAAAAAGAACCATTGCTCTAGTAACTCTGATAAAGACGGAAACATCTATCTCCATGATGAATCTCCACCTCCACGGGATTTTAGAATATTTGAGTCAAATAGAACAAGAACGTTACCCTTCAAATGTCGAAGAGAAGTTAGATTCTGGGGAATATAATTCTACATAAGTAGTTTGCAGTGGTGAATATCGACTAAATAAAGAAGAATTTATTCATTGCCGTTTGTGTAACCAGTGGGCCCACAAATCATGCTTTTGTACCATAACAAGAGCAACATTCCATGAAATGGATATTTTATATAATAAACTTAGATTTATTTTTTGGAGAGACTAGCTTTTTCTAAAAAAGTGAATCCACAAACCTTATGCTCATATTATGACGGTACAATTCGAACTTTTTTCCTATGAAATAACATTTTACACCAAAAATTATAAAATTATCCGTTTCAATGGAACTCTCCCCTACCACTTTATATAAATGGTAAATATTGCCGTTGAAAGTGAAAATGTTTAAGAAGATACAAATTTATCCCTTCCTTGTCGCCCTTCCATTGGGCCTCTATTATGGCACGCAATGGAGTATTTAGCATGTGGATTTGAATCTCCTCATAAGGTTCAGATGATATAAAAACCAAAAGTGGCTGACCATGGAGTATACATATCAGGGCCGCCGCCAAACATTTTGGCGTCCTGGCAAAATAAAATTTCGCCGCCCTGCTCTGCCTAATTCATCTGAATATTCTTTAAAGGATCTCCAGTTATTCTCCTCAGGTATCTTTTCAATTTCATATGGAATCGTTTTTTTTTAACTTAAAATAACCTTGTCAAATTTACCAAAGGACGTTTTATCGATTTCATCAAAAAACGTCCTGCATTGTTCAAAACTACGACGCTCTATGAGTCTATAGTAAAAAGACGACTATGTTTTTGAAGATGCATTTTAGTACCTATTTGTATTTTCATAACTATAGTTGTAAGCGCCTATTTGATTAAAAAAAAATTGGCTCCAGGTAATTTCATTATTTTACTACAAAAAGAGGAATTTTCACTAAGAAAACGAAAGATAGTTTATGTTGATAATTCATAGAAAATTGAAGATCTGAAAACAAACATCCATCAAGTTATTGCCCGAAATATACAGGCGAGTCATCGAAAATTACTTCATAAGGATTGAGTTCGGTAAGAGATCAAGCGGAGGACAAATGTTGTATTTCACTCATGATGGCAAGGTCCAGGCATTATATTGAAATGAAATTTTAATTGATATTTCAAATGAATGGGTGTTTTATTCACGTATATTTTAGATACCACAAAATGGAGAACCCCCTTCATTTACTAATTTTAGATTTTTGGAATAAACTCAACAATTCATTATCTCCATATTAGAGAATGATTAAATCAGAATCCAAGGCCGAAACAGGAATAGAGAAAAACTCACGAGAAGAGTAAAGTGAGTACCAGAAAAGTTATACAGGATGATTCATTAATAAATGGGCGGAAGCGAAGGGTAGATAGAGGGTACAGAGGCGAGTCAGAATAACCAATATTCGAAGGGTCTATCTCTCTTTATAATCAAGATACAGAGCGTTTTATTGATTTTGTCAATTTCTCCAATCACCCATAAATTTCAAACCACCCTATATATTTTCAAGATATTTGGTGCGTTTATTCTCTGCCACAACTTCTTCATACAGACATACTGGCCTAGGAAAAATTGATAAATAAGATTCAACCCGAAAAAAACCCTGAATATGATAATTTCCTGAATTTAATAAATAATAAAGGAGAAAAAACTAAGTGGAGCAAGGTATTTCTCGAACTACCGCATGCGATTTTAATATTCAATAAATCTAGTAGTAATAAGTAATAGGAGAAGTTTAGAAGTTAGAGTTATAGGCAATGAAATCGCTCGACTAGTTCTTAGGTTGATATTGAGAAATCAAAGAATTTTATACAGATGTTTATTTAGCAATGGATCACCAAATGGTATTAATAATTTTAAAAAATCACATGTCTACGCCGAACCAAATCCTTCAGATTCAAAACACGCCTATTCCCAATACAGGTTCGCATTTAATGTTTGGTGTGGTGTTTATAATAATAATCTATTGGTTGGTCCGTACGTGTAAGCACCCTTTTAAACTGATGAAGTTTATTTGGATTTTCTGATGTCGGAATCACGTATTTTCAACACTATAGGGCTGCCCTTCATTTCAAGGCCATTGTGACCAATTTCTTGAACGAAAATTTTCTGAATCGTATGATAGGTAGGGATGGACCTCATAATTGGCCTGCAAGCAGCCCCGATTAGCATCCTATTAATTATTTTTTTGGGGTTATTAAAAATCAAGAGTTTATCCAACACGAATAAATGATAGAAGAAGAGTCTAAGACGCTTTCAACAAATAAAAAAATAATCAATAAATAATAAGAAAATCAATAACTTGTCTAATTGAATGAGGACAGATATGCATTCAGCAGAATGGGAGTTATTTCAGCAATTTTTGTGAAACTTTTTCCTCTGAATCAAGAGTTTTTTTTCATTAATATGTTATGTTTTTCAGAACTCATTTTATTGTTAATTTTTTATAAGGATATTAGTGCGATAAATAAATTTAATTTTCGATTTAATCGTTATCAGTGGTTATTTCATTAATTGAAATAATTCAAGATTTCTCCAAACAAAGACTTTTGCAAACATCTGCATTTCATTTTGTTTCAATTTGCGACCCAAAAAATTCAATAAAATTAATAAATACCAAATGAAATTTTTTTTGAAATTTTGATTACTGTGTTATCTGAATATTCAGTTTTGACTAGATTCATAGAGTATTAAAAGCATTAAATTAGGGAAATAACTTGCTCTCTTCAGTTTTTCAACCTTTATTCGAATATCCCATCAAATTCAAGAAATTTTGATATGCATGCAGGTTGTTTTTTTTTTTTTTTGGTTAAATCAAATTCATCAATTCTTCCTAGGCCGGACCTGAAGAATAAATGCAGTTGCCATGTCTGTATGAAGTAGTTGTTGCATGGAATAAACATACCAAATACATATCATGAAAAAAAAAATATAGGGTGGTTTGAAAGTTATGGGTAATTGACGAGATTGACGTGTCCGTGAAGTTAGCACCCACTTTTTCGAAAATGAAGAATTTTTTTTGCATTCGTCAGTTACTGTTAGTAACATAAATTTCCTTTGTACCTCAAGGATACTGGTAGAAAAATACCACATCCCGCTGGGGTGCCAACTACACGCATTTTTTCGATTTTATAAAAAAAAATATTCAGTTTGAAAGTCCTTCTTTAGTAACTGTGTGTAACACAACAATTTCTGTTTTTAACCTTACCTATAATGAAAAAATATCACTCCATTAGTAACTATTTGTTACACCAAAATTTTTGTTTATACCTCAAAGATTCTGGTAGAAAAATATCGCTTTCCGCTGTGGTGCTAACTTACGATTTTCTTTCGATTTTTCAATATTCATCAAAAACAAAAAATCATTTCGAAAGTCCATCATTAGTAACTGTGTGTAACACAAAAATTTTCTTTGTAACCTAAACTATAATAGAAAACTAAATTACTGAAATGCAAAGTTAGCACCCATTTCTTCAAAATGTATACAGGGTGTTTCCTAAACATGCGGCAAAAATTCAGGGGGTTGTTCCTTGGACTATTTTAAGCATGTTTTGTCCTTGGATGATTTTTGAAAAATCTCTTTGTTTCGAAGATACAGTGCGAACAACATTTTTCATATTTTTAAAATTAATAATAGTTTAAATAAATCCAGATCGCTGGATTGGAAGAGGTGGACCCCATTTATGGCCTGCTCGTTCCCCGGACTTAAACCCCTTAGATAATTCCCTATGGGGCCATCTAAAATCATTAGTTTATACCACTCCAGTAGAAAATGTGGAAGACTTGCGAAATCGGATCATTGCTGGGTGTAACTTAATAAGAAATGATCCTGGTGTTTTTGAAAGGGTTCGGCAGTCAATGAGGAGAAGATTGGATGCTTGTATGCTGGCTAGAGGTGGTCATTTTCAACAGTTTTTGTAGGTTGAGTTGAATTTTCATGTAATTTTTCATAATAAAATGTTATTATCTGAAATTTTGTTTCCATTATATCTTCGAAACAAATAGGTTTTTCAAAAATCATCAAGGGACAAAATATTCTTAGAATAGTCCAAGGAACAACCCCTCTGAATTTTTGCCGCATGTTTAGGAAACACCCTGTATATCATATTTTTCTTTTGCTTCCGATAGAACTTCGTTAGTAGCTATTTATAACACAAAAAATTGCGTTTGTTACCTGAACTATAATAGAAAAGTTACACCCCTGAACTGCGAAATTAGCTCCCCTTTTCCAAAAATTTTATAATTTTAGTTTGTTTCAGATAGTACTTCATTAGTAACTATTTGTAAAACAATAAATTTCATGTGTAACCGAACCTTCGATGGAGAAAACCTCCCTTAAAAGCTGAGTTAGCAAACCACGTTTTCAAAAATTCTTCCGTTAGTAGCTATTTGTAACGCAAAAAATTTTGTTTTGTAAGTTATGCTTTAATTATAAAATATCAAATACTCCAATTCAAAACTCATAATATCACTGAACATTTAACAATGAGTTACTTGAAATGAGAAGTCTCTCTAAAGCTGAATAGTCATTTAAAGAATGTGTTTGATTTCAAAGTTCATTTTGCGGAATATTATCGTTTTTTTTTTTTGAAAATCGAGACGATACGTTCAAGTTCACTATCACATCATTGTTCACTCAAAAAATGAAATGGATCTGACCTGTATTTTGGAATTCACAAATACAGTTGATCAGCACTGAAATAGCAGTGGTATGAACAAGGTATTGGACACCCTCAAAATGCGGAGTTAGCAACCACTTTTTTAAAATTCTATATCTCTTTTACTTCTGAGAGTATATCGTTAGTTATTATTCGTAATACAAAATTTCGTTTGTAACCTAACCTTTTGGAAAAATAACACCCCTAAAATGCGAAGTTACCACCCATATCCTCTGAAAATCACTTTTTTTTGGCTCCCAATAGTTTGTCGTTCGTTACACAAAAATAATGTTCTTCAGAAAATCTGTAATTCGAAAATGCTACCCCTTACATGGGGATTTAATATCTCTATTCTCAACAGTTCTCAAAGTTTTTTTTTTTTTTTTGATAGAAACTATCTACTACACGAAAATTTTCGTTTCTGCTGGAAACCTGATATCGTGCTCGGAGTTACTTAATGTATAGAATATACATTTACATATTTCCTCTTTCATTTATATTCACAAGAGCAGTTATTTCAATAGTTTTGACACAATATATAACACACTATGCATGCAATTGTGAAATGTAGTTCTCATAGAGATGAATGAAATTTCAGTTCATTTGATATATTATTTCATTGGTCAGAATAAGCAGGCACTTGGAAGAATTAAATAGACGGATATCACTAAATTAATTGAATTTTTGTTTGTGGCTGATTTCATTCACCCAAAAGTTGCTTTTGAATATTGATTATAAAATAACTTATGAATATAAACTCCTACATGGTTTGATCAAAATTCATTTCCAAAATAATATTTTGTTATAACATTATATTGAAATACTATACAAAAGTAGGTAGACGTTAGGCATCACTGTTTTTGATACAATCTTAATTTTTTTGGTAATATCATCGTACAAGCTCCATCATTTCTGCGGCAGATGGTAACATACTGTTCTAGACTGTTGCTAGTAAGTGATTTCTAATAAGCTACCAAACGCAGTCAAGGGGTGCTATTTTATATATTTTTATAATTATAGTTTGATTTACAAACGAATTTTTTGTGTTCCAAATAGTTACTAACGAAGTACTTTCGGAAACAAGAAAATTATAGAAATTTTTAAAAGTGGGTTTTAACTTCGCATTTCAGAAGTGATATTTTTCCATTAGAGGTTTGGTTACGAACGAAAATTTTCATGTTACAAACAGTTACTAATGAAGGACTTTCGAACTGAATTTTTTTTGAGGAATATCAAAAAAAAACGAAAGTTGGAACCCAGCGGAATGCAATATTTTTCTACAAGAATCCTTGAGTTACAAACGAAAATTTTGGTTTCACAAATAGTTACTAACGAATGCAAAAAAAAGTTTTTCATTTTCGAAAAAGTGGGTACTAACTTCGCATTTTAGGAGATATAATTTTTTATAATATATTAGGTTATAAACAGAAACTTTTGTGTTACAAACAGTTACTTACGATGGACTTTCAAACATAATTCTTTTTTCGAGAAAAATCGTAAAAAACAGAAAAAGCGTGAAGTTGGCACCCCAGCGGAATTATTCTACCTGTATCCTTGAGGTACAAACAAAATTTTTATGTTACAAATACTTATGATTTACTAACGAATTTAAAAAAAAATTCTTCATTTTCGAAAAAGTGGGTGCTAACTTCACGGACACGAAATTGACAAAATCAATGAAAACGTATCTTGTTTATAAAGGAGGATAGATTATTCTGAGTAGCCTCAGTGTTCTCTATCTACTCTTAGCTTCCGCTCATTTAAAAATTAATCACCCTCTAAATTGGAACAGGTGTTGAAAGGATTGTTTTGCTTGGAAAAGTACTTTGTTGGGTTCGAACATTGCTTGTTCATTATGAAATTCTGTTCAGCTAAGTGAAATCAATGTAATTCACCTCATGTTCTTCGAAATCGGTTTCTACTTGAACCAACCTGTTGATATAAAATTTGGGAAAACTTGATGAAACTAATTGTGTCGGCTTATCTTCATCTTTAATTATAAGTGTACTATTTTCTAAATTTTCATCGGTGATTTTTCGACTTGTAGATGGAATGCCACTATCCCTTTTGGATTTAGACACTTTTTGTGTATCAACAATATCTTTATCTCTTACTGAAAAAAAAATTTATATTGTTACTTCTTATCTATGATATTTTAATAGTCTTCTGAATTGTTTCAGTTATATAAAACTCAAAATAGACACATGATCTTACTTGCCATCTTCCGAAGAAAAGGTTCCAAAGATACTTTAGGTTTTCCCTTTTCTCCTGGCATGATTTGATCGGAAATTTTTACTTTGAATTTTGTATTGATTTTCTGATTTATTGACGATGTCGATATGAAAGGTGTTGTTCAAAACACATGATTCTCCGTATTGAGTGACAATTCGACATCTGGATATCAATTGGATCACAGAATTTCAACGGAAGAACACTAAAAATTAAAAAAAAATCACTGACTTGAAGCAAGAAGCTTTAGTAAGCCATAGAGTAATAAACATAGATAAAGGAAGTATACTCAATTTTGACATGACCCCAACATGGTTAGATTACGTTATCGGATTGTGATATAATTTCAAATCCACAAATATTTGGAATTCGATATTTTTCCTAATTGCCTAATTTATTTATTATTTATTTCTATTTATAATTTTTTGTATCTACCTGCTGAAATCCAAGGTTTGGCAACTTTTGCTTCCTTAGTGTTATCGGTGGTTTTACGTCGTTTGGCGCGCTTGAAGATTGTTATCTGAATTTCTGATATATTCAGGTATTCATTTCAATATATTTCAAGTTAATATGATACATTGATCACTATGGGACATAAGAAGTGCGTTATTTGTGGAGAAACATGCGAATTGAGTGAAATATCGTATCACTGATATGTTTTCATTTCCGCGCGCTTCATGTCAAATTTGATAGTTCATGTTGGGAACAAAATTTGCTCACTAAAAATGATATATGCTTCCTCTTTTTATGTTTATTACTTTGAGGTAAGCTCACACACCGTTCTTCTAACTACAGGGCAATTCAAAATTCAGTATCAAGCTTTTAGGGACGCATTTATCAGGTTAAAATAAGACTTTTTTTTCATGACATTGAGTCTCTGAACATAAAAGAGATGCCGCCCCCCATATACTCAATCCTCTAAAAACAAAAAGTAAGACAACCCGCCCTAGCAGAACATGTTTCAAATACATCCAATTTCAACACCGATTCAATAAAAATATTAGGACATCAAAAATTTTTAAAGAAACGTTTGCTCTTAGAAATGGTTTCAATGAAATGGGATTGAAAATTCAACAGTAATAGGTTAGTTATTGAAAACTAAAACACAGCTCATAAAAAAAAATATTATAATAATCAATAAAATCAGCATATTGGTGATTCTTCCATTCCATTTTCTTTTTTTTTTACTATACTTCAAGAATTCAATTATACTGACTTTCCAGGTAACTTAAATTAAAAAAAAAACTATAGGAAAGCACAGTATTATAGGTACCTAATGAAATTTTGATGTGATTTTCTTAACATCTCCTCTTCTTAGAGATGCAATTTGCAATTGTACTAATATACGTACTAATATACGTAATTGTTCATTCATCAACAAGCACTGTAGACAATTTGATGTGAATTCTTCTTCTTCCTCTTGTAAGAGGACAGAGTCCTGTTAATTCTGTCATCTGACTTCTTGCGACGTTGACGTCCAACTATGGTACCAACGTTTTGAGGGCCTATCAACTGGTCGTCTAGTTCCTGGTTTTTGTGTTTTGACCCAATCTTAATTTCTCCAAAAGTGGCGACTTTCTCTCACTCATCTGACAACAACCTTTACTCCCAACTCTCGCAGAGAATCCGTATTGCGTATTCTGTCTCTCAGCTTTTATTGTTCGCAATACGTTCATTTCAGTTGTTCTCATTTTTCTCTTGGTTTCCGCTGTTTCGGCTCTCGTTTAAGCCTCGTATGTGAGTATGGGCCTTATGCTAGTTTTGTATATTCGTGTCTTACTTTCAGTGGACATATACTTATTTTTCCATATTATATCACGCAAACAACCTGATATTCTTGCGGCTTTTTTCACCTGACTATCCTGATTCTGTGATTTGATTCTGCTTTTCCTTTCACTATCAACGAAATAGATATTCTTCAGAATTCCGAATGGGCTAATTATCAATTCCTCCAATTTCTTCCTATTCAATCGATTTCCATTTTCTACAAAGAATCTGTCTCCCTCTTTGAATTTATATTTCTTCCTCTGCGAGTCGAATATTTTTTAATATATTCAAGTACTTAATCTTACTGTGTTTTTAGAATATTTTCTCATTTCTTTCTTGAATTTCTATGGTAAATCTCGATTATGATGCACTGGATAGAATATCAACATTTTCGCCCTCCAAAAGATATTTTGGAGCAAACTTTGTGTTTGTGTTTTCAGTTTCATCATCATTTTTTACCAATTTATCCATATTAAGAGAGAAAGAAACTTAATTTATTGATTTTGCAATCAAATGGCTATCGAGCACAGTCTTCGAGCCTGTTTTATACAGTTTTATTTTACAGATTGAATCAGAATAATTAGAAAATATTAAAGAATAACTATTTTTCAGTGATTTCAAGTGTTCGAAAAGTGGCAAAGAAGGCAACTTTGCCTTTGGTGTACTTGCTCTATTGTAGTGGTGTATCAATGGCTTCATTATATTGATATTATTTTGGTTAGTGATAAATTTTTTGCTGAGTTTTTGCACTTTCCAGTATTGGTTCTATTTCCGTTGTCTGATATGAAAGCTGATGGGGTGGGTAGAGTGGATTGTTGGGATGTCTTAGTTTTCACATTTTACGTAAGCAAGTTCTTTCTGCTGCTTCAATTGTATTCAGAGATGTTTTTGTTAAATTAGAGAATATTGTATGTTCATAGTCGAATTTCTATTTTTTTCAGTCAGAATAAAAGTCTGCAAAAGGAAAAAGCTGGGCATTTCAGATCTCTTATCTATGAAAACATGTAAGTCAGTAGTAAAACACCTAGTATTATATACATCATATAGTATCATTTTGTATATAACACTAGGTGTTTTACTACTGACTTACATGTTTTCATAGATAAGAGATCTGAAATGCCCAGCTTTTTCCTTTTGGACTTTTAACTGTGCTCTGAAGATCAATTTGCTGTCAACCTTTACGCTCAGGTATTTGCATTAATCTGCTGGAGTAATTGTGTCACTTCCAAGTTTCTTATTGGGATTGATTGGCATTGATTTTCTTGTTGAAAATGATGAGTTTTGATTTTGTTGGGTTGGGTTGTATTCTGTAAGATGCATAGAATACTATTATTTTTATTTTAGTTATAGTATTCTATAATTCTATTCTATGCATCTTAGTATTCTGCAACGCCTAATCAATGCCTCTGTGACATCTGTCAACTTCTGTAGTCCTTTCAGTATTTTGTGGTGGTATATTAAAGTTGTGTCATCAGCAAATTGGTGAATATATTCCAGCCTGTTGATGTTCTGGTTCATGAAATCGGATTGTCTGTACATGTCACTGCAGAACAAATTTCAGAAAAGAGGAGAGAGTGGTGAGCCTTGTGGTAGTCTTTGTGCTATTGTAATTTCTTCTGAAGTTTCACCTTTGAACTGTACCTGTAATTTTCTGTCCAGAAGGAAATTTTTTATCATGTTTATATAATAGATGGGGCATTTTGGATGAAAACGTTTGTAGATCACACCGGCGTGCCAGACACTGTCGAAAGCTTTTTGAATGTTCATAAATATAGCAGCTGTTTTAATTCCTCACCCATTTTTCTATTGCATTGAACATTTGAAGTGAATATAATTGAAGGTTGAACGGTCGATGTCTTCTTTTCGAATCTGAATTGACATGGTGGTATATATTTCCCTATCTCATTACATATTCTTTCTCCCAATATTTTCCTGAACTTTCTACTCTAGGTAGAATTGTAAGGCCTGCAGTTCATGTTGGAATTTCTTTATGTAATACTTTGTTTGAATCTTAATAAGTAATGATCTGAGAAGTTTTTGGGCTTTTATTCAGGACAGAAAGGGATGCACCAGGATTCCTGGTTGTGTGAAGGATGGCAACATATACAGCAGTCCGACTGGAGTTGTTGGTGCATTTGCTTTTTTGTTCGGGTCGGTTTATGCAATTGATGACTGTTTTAGCACATTTCCGACCAGGTGGAAAGCTGCAAAAATCATTCCTGTGCTCAAGAAAGGCGACTCCTCCATCATAAGTAATTATAGACCTATATCCATATTGTGTAATTTTTCTAAATTATTTGAGATAATTTTATTTAACGCCATATATCCTAAAGTAAGAAGTAGTATTGCAGCGGAACAGAATGGCTTAATGAAAAAAAGGTCATGTTCAACTAGCTTAATTACGTTTTCGCAATTCGTATATGAGAGATAAGATTTGGGAGGAGAAGTTGATGTTATATACACTGATTTTTGAAAGGCTTTCGATAAGATTAATCATGAAATTCTATCATAACTCCAAAAATTAAAATACTTTTTGGTTTTTCGAATGCGTTAACTATCTTGTTGAATCGTATTTTATTATTTATTTTATTTATTATTTATTTATTTATACATGTACAGTGTGTAAAAATAATTAATAACTGTCATAAATAAGTGAATGTTGTACATGATAAATAGTTGTCGTCAAATAATACAAGACTTGTCAGAAAAGTAAAATACAAATATGAAGGCAAAAGCCAATATCGACAATGGACTAAAAAGGTGAGTATCACATAATAAATACATCACAGATAAAATAACCATTCAAAACTCTTCGAGTTTATAAATAGTCTTTCTCAGTAGTAGTTTTTTTACATTTTTACTGAATTTCAGGTCATTCAAACTCTTCAGATTTTCAGGCAATTTATTATATAATTTCAGTGCGATGTGATTTGCTCCCTGCTGCGCTTTCGCTATTCTGTTGAAAGGAATGCTAAGTAAATGTTTTCTTCTGGTGTTGTACTCGTGGAAGTCGGCGTTGGTTCGAAACTTCTTGAGATTTCGGTGGACATAAGTCACGGCAGCAAGGATGAAAACCGAAGTGCAGGTGAGCATACCCTCCCTCCTGAAAATATCTCGACAACTTTCTGTATGATGTATCCCAAAAATAGCCCTTATGGCCTTCTTCTGTTTCAGCAGAACCCTCTGTGCATCACTGCAATGTCCCCACACCAAAATGCTATATATCATTTTTGCATGAAATGTCGAGTAGTACACGAGTTTGGCTGTGTCACTGTTGAAAATAACTCTCATTCTTTTTATTAAGTAGATCGAGGTCGAGAGTTTGCTACATAATTCGTCTATGTATTGACTCCAGCTTAATGATGAGTGAAAGGTCACACCCAGATATTTCAATGAATTATTTGTTCTTTCTTTATTAGTGAACAAGAGCTGCTGGGTTTTATTTTTGTTCATCAGTAGACCATTCGAAATGAACCAACTCTGAGCACTCAATAGCGATGTTGATGTTTTTATTTCAATAATATTTTTACTTCTCGACCTATTCATGAAAGCCGTGTCATCTGCATAGCTGCAGAGTTGATCCGCTTTCAAGTTGGCATGTAGGTCATTCGTGAAGACGATAAAAAGAATCGGACCCAGAATCGATCCCTGCGGCACTCCCACATTTATTTCCTTCAAATTGGAAACCGTTCCATTCCACCTCACTACCTGCGACCTCTTTGCTAGGTAGGAATCGAACATGTTAAGAGCTTTTCCTCTTATTCCATAATATTCTAGTTTGTCGAGGAGAATTCTATGACAAACGCTGTCGAAAGCCTTACTCAGGTCTATGCAGGCCAATTTCACTTCCTCATTATTATTATAAGCCTCGATTATGGTGTCCATTAGGTCTATCATTGCTGAAACAGTTGACTTATTTTTTCGAAAACCGTGCTGTGAGTCATGTATGAACTTATTGCTCTCAAGAAAACCCACCAATCGTTCTTTTAGGAGTAGTTCGAAGAGTTTTGAGAAGGCTGGCAGGATTGAAATAGGCCGATAGTTTGAAAAATTCTCAATTGGTTCTCCTTTTGATATGGGTGTTATCACTGCGACCTTGAGTTCTTGTGGAAATATCTCTTGTTCGAAACAATCGTTGATCATCTTACACAATGGTTGTTTAATGTGTGGAACAATTTGCTTGAGGAGCGCCACTGAAATGCCGTAGAAATCCCTCGTATGTTTGTTTTTCAGCTTATTTGTTAGTATCATGATTTCTTCCTCTGTTGTTGGTATTTGAGTACCTAATCGTTGTCAGTTTGTTCGAATAGAAAATTGTAGATCTAGAGATATTACCGTTACTTCGGGAGTACCTCAGGGGTCTAACCTGGGACCACTATTATTTATCTTATTTATTAATGACCTTCTACAGATAATAAAGAATTTGAAGTTAGCTGATACTGATGATTTCAAACTTTATGCGGAAATTTCATCTGCTGATGACTGTTTGAGTTTGCAGAAGACATGGATGTTGTCCATAGGTGGTGTAACAGCAATAAATTCCATTTGAATGTATCGAAATGTAGCGTAGTGTCTTACACGCGGAGGAAGGAAGTGCATCTGTTTGATTACAACAATAGGACCTGAGTTTGGTATTTGATCAAAGGTTTTCTTCCATACCACATGTTACTCAGCTAACTTTATCGGCATGTAGAATATATGGTTTCATTGTACGGAACGCAAAAATTGTTTGAGAATTCGTCAAAAATAATTCACTTATTCAACGCGTTGGTCAGAAGTAAGCTCGAGTATGGTTGCCTTATTTGGCGCCCAATCTATAACTGTTATGCTCACCATCTAGAGACTGTACAAAGAAGGTTTTTGAAGTGGCTTTCATATCGTGAGGATGAACTGTTTCCACCTAGGGGATACGATCATAGTATCTTATTATCAAAATTTAATTTGAGAAGCCTCGAATGCAGAAGAGGTTTGCATGCCATCAAATCCCTTCATGGTCTTCTGTGTGGTAGAATTGACTACGTCGAGTTGCTGAGTAAGCTAGATTTTCTCGTACCTCGCCCTAATGCTAGAGCCAGATACCACCAAGTATATCGCTACTCTCCCTTGATGACATGCATTCCCCCTGGTTTACTTTCGATTATGATTCCTATGAAATAGCGAGGAAATCTTCTGTTTGACAATGGTTATGTTGATGGCATTTTTGTTGAAACATTAACCAGATAGATAATTAATATCGTATGATATTACACACTTGGAAATCGTACTTCTTTTTCTTTTTGTATTTTCTTCAATAATTACAATATTTAGAATTCACATAGTACCAGTTCTCAAGAAAACTCTAATAAACACTCAAACCTGCAGTTCATCAGAAAAAATTGGTTTTAATTTTCTTAGCTTATTAAATAAAAAATAAACCTTATTCTTCTTCTCTTGGCGATAGCCAATCAGTTTTCAATACTTGTGACTTTTTGTTTATGTTACAACCAATTTGTGCTCAAAATTCGAAAGGAAAGACACTTGGGCCAAATGATAGGACGCTGTTACCTCGGATGAACGCTTAAAAGAACACATCCGACAACTGTTTACCCAGTCCATTATTCGTCTCCCCGAAATCGAGGATGACGTAGAGCAAAACCCAAATTCTAAACTGACTTCGAAGCAGATCAATCAGGAGAGGTGCAGGGGGACGCGTGGCCGTCTGCGATATTTCATTTCGAAAACTCCTGTCGTCATTGCGTGAACGACGTCGCGCCGCCAAACAGCTGCCATACGTCCGAGTTCGTGAAAATTCGTTTATCAGACTTTCCCGGCTTTCCGTCTTCCGCAGTTTGTTGTGCGCTCGCAACCGAAGCTCTGTTCCGAACACTTCCTCCGCTTTGTACCTTCCTGCACTGGCTCTTTCATTCTTCGCTGCGTAGACGGAACTTTCAAGGTAAGGTGACTTCCGGCATGCATTTTTACATTTTCGTTTTACATAGTTTGAGATTCTCATTTCGCAGAAATTTTCATGTTATTCGAATTTCGAGCGCGGAATGGTCTGAAATGATGTTTTACATACACTAACTTGCGAAAAAACTCGTTCATTTAAAATGTTACTGGAGTTTGTTGACAAGAATTTTCATGATTTTTCATCGATTTCAATAGTTTTCACGCCAAATTGAAGATAAAAATGTTTTACATACACTTACTTGCAAAAAACTCGTCCACTAAAAATGTTTCTGGAGTTTGTTGACAAGAATTTTCATGATTTTTCATCGATTTCAATAGTTTTCACGCCAAATTGAAGATAAAAATGTTTTACATACACTTACTTGCAAAAAAACTCGTTCATTTAAAATGTTACTGGAGTTTGTTGACAAGAATTTTCATGATTCTTCATCGATTTCAATAGTTTTCACGCCAAATTGAAGATAAAAATGTTTTACATACAATTACTTGCAAAAAAACTCGTTCATTTAAAATGTTACTGGAGTTTGTTGACAAGAATTTTCATGATTCTTCATCGATTTCAATAGTTTTCACGCCAAATTGAAGATGAAAATGTTTTACATACACTTAGGTACTTGCAAAAAAACTCGTTCATTTAAAATGTTACTGGAGTTTGTTGACAAGAATTTTCATGATTCTTCATCGATTTCAATAGTTTTCACGCCAAATTGAAGATGAAAATGTTTTACATACACTTACTTGCAAAAAAACTCGTTCATTTAAAATGTTACTGGAGTTTGTTGACAAGAATTTTCATGATTCTTCATCGATTTCAATAGTTTTCACGCCAAATTGAAGATGAAAATGTTTTACATACACTTACTTGCAAAAAAACTCGTTCATTTAAAATAATACTGGAGTTTGTTGACAAGAATTTTCATGATTTTTCATCGATTTCAATAGTTTTCACGCCAAATTGAAGATAAAAATGTTTTACATACACTTACTTGCAAAAAAACTCGTTCATTTAAAATGTTACTGGAGTTTGTTGACAAGAATTTTCATGATTTTTCATCGATTTCAATAG
Organism: Harmonia axyridis; assembly: GCF_914767665.1. NCBI lineage: Eukaryota > Metazoa > Arthropoda > Insecta > Coleoptera > Coccinellidae > Harmonia > Harmonia axyridis. Next base: position 55,129,786 of record NC_059502.1, on the reverse strand, counting down.
TTTTCACGCCAAATTGAAGATAAAAATGTTTTACATACAATTACTTGCAAAAAAACTCGTTCATTTAAAATGTTACTGGAGTTTGTTGACAAGAATTTTCATGATTCTTCATCGATTTCAATAGTTTTCACGCCAAATTGAAGATGAAAATGTTTTACATACACTTACTTGCAAAAAAACTCGTTCATTTAAAATGTTACTGGAGTTTGTTGACAAGAATTTTCATGATTCTTCATCGATTTCAATAGTTTTCACGCCAAATTGAAGATGAAAATGTTTTACATACACTTACTTGCAAAAAAACTCGTTCATTTAAAATGTTACTGGAGTTTGTTGACAAGAATTTTCATGATTTTTCATCGATTTCAATTGTTTTCACGCCAAATTGAAGATAAATTCTTTGGTATCGAATCAAACTCCAGAAAAATTTTCAAAGAATGCTGATAGCTTATTTATACACGGTGAAAAAAGAACATCAATTTGTAATCCAATTTCTTAACACCCTGTGGAGCAGTTCGGGGAATTTGTAGAGTTTACGCTAAGTTTATTACAAAAACCATCCTTTTCCCAATCTTTCAGTTTTTATTTCACCTTGATATCTTGATTTCTTCTGTAGATACACGTATTCAAATAAAAGCCAGCTTGGAATTTTACAAACACGCCAAGTTCTATCGAGGAACAGGACGCTATGTCAAGAGCAGCATGTACCGAATTATTATTTGTTGAAAACGGATCTTTAAATGCTGAACGTTACATACAAGACGTTCTTCAGGAAGCTGTAGTTTAATATGCTCCATTTGTTGGAGATGACTTCATGTCTGAGATATTCAATCGGATTCAGATCCGGGCTAGATGCATGCCATTCTAATCGTTGGATGTCAACCTCATCCAAAATCCAAATCTTGGTTAACAATATTTGCTACATGCGGCCTTGCATTGTCGCGCATTAATAGTTATTTATGCAACAAGTGCAAAAAGTGAATGTTTATTGCACTCGACGTGAAATTGTCCGACGAGGCCGTTGGGCCAAGTTGGACAACACGTCGAGTGCAATAAACAATTTTTGCACGAGTTTCATACAACATTTTTTCTACGTTCATGCAAAAAGCAGAAAATGATTTATTGAGGTGCGGCACTAGGTATAGGAAAATGAAAAGCGCAACTTGAATACTTTATTATTAATATCGATTTGCATTGAAACAGCAACTAATACGTTATGAACAATTTAACTCAAACTTTATTTTTACCCTCAATGTTGAAAGTGAATGAACAATTGGTGTAATTTTCAATATGAATATTTTGTAGTGAAGTACTTTTTAAATCCACTTCGTGATTTGTTACTGCTGTAAACGTACTAGTACCTGGTAACTGTACATCGTTATTTCCTTCAGGCTGAAATATTTGTTTGTCATGATGACAGCACGTTGAAGTAGAATGACAGATGAGTGCAATAAAAACTTTATTGCACTAGTGCAATAAAGAACTTCTTTTTCCACTAAATATAGTTCAATAAAGTTTTGCTTTTTGCATGAATGTAGAAAAAATGAATTTATCTCCAACAAATGGAGCATAGGGATCTTCAGCTTCCTGAAAAATGTCTAGTAGCATTGAGCATTTAGAGCTCCGTTTTCAGTATTTAACAATTCGGTACATGCTGCTCTTGATATAATGGCCTGTTCCTCAATAGAGCTTGGGGGGTTTATAAAATTCCAGGCTTTTATTTGATACATGTATCTACAAAAGAAATCAGGATATCAAGGTGAAATAAAAACTGAAAGATTCCGAAAAGGATGATTTGTAATAAACTGAGTGTAAACTCTACAAATTTACTGAACTGTTCCACAAAGTGTTGAGAAATTGGACCAAAAATATATGTTTTTTCTCCAGATATAAATAAGATATCAACAGTTATGAAGAACTTTTCTGGTTTTTGTTTTTATACCATAGAATCTATCTAAAATTTGTCGTAGAAACAATGGAAATCGACAGAAAATTATGAAAGTTCTTGGACAAAGAACCGGTAAGTGTAGTTTGATATTTTCATTACGCCAAAATTTCTGTATTTCTCGAATAGAAGCGAGAAGTGGTCTGAAATAATGACGAATACGTTCTCAAATTCTATTCTGCCTGTCTCGAACGAAAAGACCTAGAGACTCCAAATTTTCAGGTAAGGTTCGTATCTTGAATGCTTCGTTTGAGTTAGTTGAGTAGTAACATTGTGCACTTCTGGCTTTCTTATAGTTCCAAATTATAAATTCATTGGAAATAAAATTTTACATTTATATGTAGAACAAAAGTTTGAAGCTCCTTTTTGTATTCCAATATGTTGATCAATTCAACAGAATTATGAATAATTCATTTTCCTGCACTGGCTCTTTCATTGTTCGACGCGTACCTAAGAAACTTTCGAGGTAAGATGCCTCCCGGCTTGGATTTTTACATTTTCATTTTACATAGATTAATATTTTCGTTCTATCAAAATACTATAATTTTCGAATTTGAAAGCGAAAAATGATCTGAAATGATGACGAATTCGTCCTCAAATTCTTTTCTTCTTATCTGTTCGGCAATATAAATCTCGAACTTGAAACTTGAAATTTCTGGAGTAGGTTTGTATCTTGAATGCCTCGTTTAAGTTGTTAATTGGCATTATAAGCGTTCAAACTTTTGACATTTTTTATAACTGTAAGCAATGTTAATAAGCATTATACACTCTTCGAAATTGATTTTTTTTGCCGTTGCCTTCAGTTACGACGGCAAAAATTCGCTGTTGAAATCACAATGTCTACTCTTTCAAATAAATTCGTAACTTGAAATATTTGCTAATCTAATCCATGATTTCATTATAATATTATATTGAGGGCATGTCATTGAAGTTTATAACTGATTGTCGGTTGAAAATATCAACTACAAGCACATTTTGATATTAGTTTCGTTGTTTCGGTCGTTTTCACATCTACAAAATTAGTACCTAATTGCAAGAACTTTATTTTCTCAATATGTTCTGTGAAGCTCTGAAGTGAAGTAAGTCGCTTCTGAACGGTAGTCAGTCATGCGCCAATTGCCCCTTTATGAACAGGGCTGGCTTCAGTATTTTTGGCGCCTGAAACAATGAATTTTTCGGCGCCCCTGCTGAAAAAGCATCAATAACAACTTGAATTCCCGCTTACTGAAGGCGATTTGGAGATTTTTATTACAGGGAATTCAAAAAAAGCAGCAGAGTGGAACAACCTTGTGTTGTTTTCAAGAATGAAGGAAGAAATATGAAAAAGAGACCAGCAAACCGGACCGACTTACCGGCCCTCAAACTGAGGCACCTGTAACGTTTGCTTCACTGTTTCACTCCTAACGCCGGCTCTGCCTAAATTTTGTTATGTTGTCTCTGAGAGTGCAGTTGGCGCAAAAATGACGAGCGATCAAAAACTGCCAACTCCAATCACATCAGTGCTTTTCTCCATATTTCTTATGAATACCTCATGTTATGGAATTGTTTTTTTGTATAACCGTACCCAATGTAAATAAGCATTGTAGAGCCTGCGAAATTCAATTTCTTTGCCGTTACCCTTAGTTACGACCTTAAAATCGCCGCTGAAACCGTTGAAATCACAAATCTTTTTCACTCTCTTGAATAAGATCGTAGCTCTGAATATTCGCTAATATCTAACATGTTTGATTTTCAGATATGATTCAATTAAATATTTATTAAGTTCAACTTGGAGCAACATTTCAGATAGAAAATGAAAAAGCCTCATTTCGGAAAGTTTTTGATTGAAGAAATGTTCAATTTCGAAATATTCAGTGAGATAGAAATGAATAATGAAATATTGTTTATTTCATTGCAGAGTCAGATCTGCGAAATATTCATATTTATGGATTTCAGAATATTGGAATTATCGTTTCTCTAATTCTATGGCAAATCTGTCTATTCTGCCAGCTTAGCTTGTAGAATAAAATGTGCGGGAATATTTCAGTTTCACATGAATTCCATAATTATATTTCATTATTTTATGTTGGTTCTTTGAACTCCCCTGTCCTGGATTTATCTATTATCTGTCAAATTTCTGATGAAGAAAACAGTTCTGCCAACGAAGTTTTTTCAATGCAAAAATCACTAAACGATATTCATGGGAATATTTCATTAATTTCAAAAGGAATTCAATGAATAAGAGAAAATAACGTATAATACCTGTACAGAAAGCTCACCAACATTCATTCATTTAAAAACTATTGAATTAATAATTAGCGGCAAAATACTAATTGAACTATGGGATTATGATAAAATTCGTATTTTTCAAATTGTTGTTCCGATTCATAAAAAAAAATGTTATGCCTTGGTTGTTGATAATGTCAAAACATATAATACACGAAGAACGATAACGATTCAGAGTGGTTCAAAATATGTAAAAAATGAAACATATTTAAAGCAGAAGAAATAACGGTGCCTACTTCACTGATGTGAATTACATCCCAACCACCCTGGGCAAAATTCAAATTAAGTTAGAGTTGGCTCTCACATTTCCTATACATAAATAAGCGTCTTTCTAGTCAAGAAAGTCACAGGAACAGTTTGAAATGCTCTTCTACTAGGGTTCGAGGGAGAATCCCTAGAGCAACGTAGCAAGATAGGATGCATCCTTATCATTCACAAAAAGTTCAGCATCCACATTCTGTAGATGACAGAACTGAAAACAGAAATTCCTGATATGTAGCGTTTATTTTCTTGGAAAATACGATCCGTTTCTAATACTTTGCACGATAATTGAAATATCAGGCCAAATATCAACTCTACAGAATCTGCATTCACGGAAATATTGGTATTTCTTTCTCAATATTCTCATTGAATTTCATATGGTTCTGATCATGTGATCAGCTTGAAATTTTGCACGCAGCTTGACATTGTCGGATTGTGCTATATTTTCAAATCCACAATTTTAAGATATCATTATGAATGTATATTATATTGAATGAAATACATTTATTTGAAAAGATTCTCGATTAAATATGTAAATTTGAATATTTGGAACCAATATTTTTCCTAATTGTCGAATTTATTATAATCAGAATATTTATTATTTTCTGTATCTATCTCCTGAAATCCAAGGTTTGGCAACTTTTGCTCTCCTAGTGTCATCGGTTGTTTCACGTCGTTTGGCGCGCTTGAAGTTTGTTTTCGGAATTTCTGATATATTTAGGTATTTACTTTAATATATTTTGAGTTAATATGGAACGTTGATTCACTATGGGACATAAGAAGTGCGTTCTTTGTTGAGAAACTCGCGAATTGAGTAAAATATCGCATCTCTGATATGTTTTCATTTCCGCGCACCTTATGTGGACGTATGCTCTCTATATATGTTTATTATTATGGGATAAAAGGATATCGAGGGGACTTTTCAAATAACGAATGAAGAGTTAACCATAGACACGTGTTAAGGGCTTTCGGCAGTCATCAGCATGGGGAAAAAGTGCTAGGATGAACAACATTTGGAGGAAAACAACAAACAAACCGAGTCAACAACAGAAGCAAGCCGCTCATTTGTTGTTGTAGTAGACCGGCCGAATGGGTTTCCGGACAATAACCAACGCCACCATGAAGGTAGCTATGTGACATCCGAGTCCAGGAACAACAAAATGCGTAAAATGATATCGGGATGATTATTAAAAAACAAATAAAAAGGATATCGGACACACCTTATGGAGAAGTGCTAACGATAAACGTAGACACGTGTTTCGGGTTTCAGGCCCTCATTAGTAGGGTGAAAAAGAGCTAGGATGACGTCATTTGAAAGATTAGACAGTGATGAATATCATCTGATCAAAATGTAATTGACGGTGTTTAGGATTCGTGATATCTGCAGATTAGTATTGTGCGTTCCCCCTGAACTCAAGTGATGAAGCACTGATATTGAATGGAGTAATAAAACCTTGTGATATTTCATATTGAATAGAATAAGAACGAAAGAATTCCATCACTCTGAAATTATTTTAGGGAGAACGTTTATTGTCTCAAACCACAATGTGCAAATTTTAGCACAAAATTATGATTAGTTTTCCATAAACGACTAATAGGCCAGCGTGGTGATTCACCCTGTATCCTCACTAAGTCATTGTTACATGATATTTGTCTTGAGATTTTTGGGTTCTATTTCAGTTGCTGAGATGATAATCGGGATATATCTTGTTGGATTCATTACCCACTGGCACATCTGAAAGTCCAATTCCCTATATTTTGGCATGTTTTCGACCTCCTTTTGACGTATGTTACCAGTCCCTGGTCTACAATAGTAAAACACTTTTTTTTTTTGGAAAATTCGATTTTATTATTCAACATAGTTGCTTTCGAGGGCGATACAGCGATAATAACGATCTTCCATCTTTTCGATACCATTTTTGTAGTACGATTTGTCTTTCGCTCCAAAATAGGCCTCAGTTTCGGCGATTACTTCTTCATTGGAGCTAAATTTCTTTCCAGCGAGCATTTTTTTGAGATCTTAGAACAGGAAAAAGTCGCTGGGGGCCAGATCTGTCGAATACGGTGGATGCAGAAGCAATTCGAAGTCAAATTCATGCAGTTTTGCCCTTGTTCTCATTGATTTGTGACACGGCGTATTGTCTTGATGAAACAGCACCTTTTTTTTCAAATGGTGTCGTTTTTTAAAGATTTCATCCCTCAAACGATCCAATAACGCTATATTATAATAATCGCTGTTGATGGTCTGGCCCTTTTGGAGGTAATCAATGAATATTATACCTTGCTCATCCCGAAATACTGATGCCATAATCTTGCCAACTGACTGTTATGTTTTCCTCGATTTGGATTTGGTTCATCGCGTGCAGTCGTGTCAGCTGACTGTTGATTGCACTCCGGAGTGAAATGATGGAGCTATGTTTCATCCAATACCACATATCGACGCAAAAATTTAAGGTTTATTGCACTAAAACAGCTTCAAACACTGGTCAGAATCATAAACACGTTGTTGCTTTTGATCGATTGTGAGCTCGCGCGGCACATATTTTGCACACAGCTTTCTCATGTACAAATATTCTTGAATAATATGATGTACACCTTCAGGTGATATCTTCACAATGTCTGCTATCTCGATCAACTCCACTTTACGGTCATTCAAAATTATTTTGTGAACATTTTGAGTTTTTTCGTCGGTGTCAGCCTCTTTTGAGCGTCCACTGCGTTCGCCGTTTTCGGTGCCCATTTCACCACGTTTAAACTTAGCATACCAATCAATGATTGTTGATTCTCTTGGTGCATACCCCGTTAACTCTTCATCAAGCCAAGATTTTGCTTCAAATGTATTTTTTCCCTTCAAAAAGCAATATTTTATCAGCCCAAGAAGTTCTTTTTTTTAATATTTTTTGGTGGTACTAACTAAAAATCCTATCAATTTAATACTAGCACTGCCATCTATGCATCAGACCGGGGACTTTTCAATTGGCCTAATATTATTTGATAGTGCAACAGCAATTAGTATTGTTCTATCTTCTGATGGCTATTGACTGATGGTATGTCTGTAGCTTTTGCTTCATGATTATAGCACCAGTAATGAAGCAGTTAAAAGGTTAGCTGTTTTCACCAGAATAATTCTCTCAAAAATCGAGCCCTAAAATGTACCATTCATTCCTTTCTGGCTCAGAGGGATTCTGAGATCCCCTCACCAGACAACGCATTCGGGACACCCGATACATGGGTAGATATGTCATAATAGTCTTTTGTTTCTGTTTTCATTCATCGTCCATGATAACGTGTAGCTTTCAATCCATGCCTGGATAATGTAATATGGGCCTTATCTACCTATTGCATCTTCGAACATTGAAGGTCCTCGCCCCCAGAGTCAAGGGCGTAGATCTATTTTTTCTTAGGGGGGTAATCGAAAAAAATTTTTGACGACATTGTTTACTTATATCTATAATGTGAGAAAAAGAGGTTTGATAACGAAGTTTGAACCAAATTACTCGAAATAATTTTTTTTATTACCAATTCGATTGTTCTTATTTCATACTGGGTGTTCCTGAATTGGAGTTACGAAAGGAAATGAAAGATTTCTTGGATAATTTTGAAAATAAAATGACCCATAAACATGAGCCCGCAAACGTATTGTTTTCGAGATACAGGGTGTACTTTGTAGTTCTACTTTTTTAACCAATTTATCGAATCTTTATTAATCTTCGCTACAAAGTTGGTAAATAAGTACCAAAACTTATAATTAATTTATTTATCACAGCTACCTAATTGGATCTTCATAAAAATTTGGATTTTCCAAAGACTTACTATAGAGAGCTGTTTCAATTTTTTCTCGAAATCGATTGAAGATACGATGAAACTACGACAAACCAAAAAGTATAGTACTGAACCAGATTTTCTTCTCGAATTTTTCTGAACCATTGGTTCACAAAAAAATAATTCTGGACGAAAGAAGCGGGCACCCTTCCAGAAAAAAAATCACCCTGTAGATTTGCATTCAAAATTAAGATATCATATGATGAAAACTTTAAATTGGAATATCTATGCCAATTCACGTTGAATATCTTAAAGTTAACACCTGTATCCCAAAACAAAGCGTTCGCGGACTCATATTATAGGGATTTTTTCTTGAAATGATCCGAGAAATCTGTCATTTTCTTTTGTACCTCCAATTTAGGAACACCTATAGATATAGTCGATTTAAAACTGATGAATTCAATAATAAATTGCAATTTGAATGAAACACAATAAATTGTACAACACAGCCTAGACAATTTTTCGATGCGAATTACTCATTTCAGTTTTTTGATGACTATATATTGTGTGACGAGAGTGATACAAAAACCGAAAACAACGGATAAGTGTATACCGATGACGAATGCAAAAATCACAGATGGCAAATAAAAGGGGCGATACCGAGAAAACAGAAAGATAAAGGAAAATAATAAACCTTGGACAAAGATGAACTCGTAGTGCAATGAAAGTACCCATCTTGAAAGCGATGATAAACTCATAAACCGTAATGGGGTACGATTTTTTACTGACGTGTTGATTTCAAAGGAAAGTAAAATGATTATTATTGGTTCATTTTATAAGGAAAATTCTTCGTCTTTGCGAGATGTCTAAAATTTTATATTTTGAAAATCTTAGAGGGGGTTATTACCCCCAGTACCTACCCATTTCTACGACCTTGCCCAGAGTATGCATGCATCGATTGTTCCCCGAAGAATTATTACCCGATCCTCCCTTGCAGCAGGAACCGCACTAAGCGATTTTTCCCCCCTAAAGATCCTTCTCTCATTCTTCATGGAGATTTCTTACCAACTACGACCCTCATGTTCTCTGGCAAGGCTTTCCAATTGCCCAATCGAACATTCTCTAGGATTTCAACATTCCTTGATCCCTCATACCGAATAAATATTTGAAATATTTATTGGAGAACCAATCCAGACGTGAACAACTCCCGCCAACCACAAAATTGGCGTGCTCGATATCCAATTGTATACTTCGAAAAAAAAAAAAGTTGAGTTTTGTATCGCGTTTCATCTTTGAACGTATTCCTTCTCAATTTCCAACTGGCGGGTTTCAATGTTTTCGCAACTGGCGATATATTTCTTGGGAGCTTCCAGGATGTTTTGTTTATTTATTCTAAGAGTTTCTTCTTCTTGCAGTATGGGTTTTTTATTGAAGGAAGTGACACTCTGAGCGAATTTTAACGGTTCAAATATTAAATGGTTAGGTTAGTTGATAACTTTTTCTCGAAACAATTTTTAGTGGTTTTTCTAGGTTCTTCAAAAACAAGAATTGGGCACAATAGTATATTATTTCATAAGGAGGAGAAGTGTCACTTTTCATGGCGAGCTTGTGTTTACCCGCCTCACTCCGTTCGGCGGGTAATTTAAGCGAGCCATGAAAAGTCACTTCAACTCCGAATGAAATATGCTATTTTTTTTTCAAACGTTTTGTAATTCATACAATCAAATTCTGATCGAAATCGTATGAGATATATCAGATTTGCACAGCTTTCATGGTTATATTTTATTATTATATGTTGGTACCTCGAACTCTCCCGTCACCCGTCACGGATTTATCTGTCACTTCATCGTTTATTTTCATTTCTGCTCAGAAGTCAAGTCGTGAACAATAACAAAAACAATATCTACTCTATACTTAGTAATATCGAAATTCCTGGAACTTGCCTGGAACTTGCCCTTGATGTACTCAAAGAATACATCAAGTCGAAGTAATGTAATTAGGAGAATGAAATAAAAAATAGAAATATATCAAGTAGATCCTGTGTTATCAAATCTTGAACTTATCCAATAGTATAGAAGGAGTTGTTCCATAAAATGGAAGGTAGAATCAAGCAAAATTATTACATCTCGTATGGTTACTATTCACATTTATTTTGCAGAATTGTTGAACTCTCCAGGATGAAAAAAATTTAAAATACTAATCTGTACAATCCACACATACGTATTTATATATTTAATAACTGCATTGGATAACCAAAAAGATTGAAATAACTCGAAATATTTTTGACGAAGAATATTGTTTACAATGTTTTCTTCACGGATAAGTTATCGAAAAATATTGATGAAATATATTGTAATATAACTGACCTAACAATTTTAGCATTAATATCATTAGTGTTCAGAATAAATTATTGAGAGAATTATTATTCTCATCAACAATATTAATGCACTTATATTTTTGATTACTAAAGAAGAATTACTGTAATTGTGCTAATATGTGATTTTATGAAAATAAATGGGATTTGTTTTGATATATTCTATTCATTCTATAATAATTTGAAGATCGAATGAACTCTCAGCCCATATTTTTGAAAGTATGATACATTTATTGAAAACTATGATTGTTACATTAGAATGCATAATTCATCCCTACATTGAATGATAATCCAGGTATTTCGGAATCGTTCAAGAATCTAATTTACAAATTCGGACCGAAAATTACGCTTATCTAGTAATAAGGTGCAAAAAACATCTTTCTCTTCGAAAATAGTTATTTTCCTAACAAGTACGGAAGTTGGTGCTTTCCCGCACGAAAATGCTGATGCCCGGACGATGCGAAGAGCCTCAAAATTGAGCGTTTGTGATTGATGGAAATTGAAAGGACGGAAATAGTCAAAAACAAATTCGTGATGACATTTTCAACTGCATTTACCCAGTCTGGTTGTGTCCAGCACATCTGAACATCACTGTCCATTTCGAATATTTTTTGGAAAATAAGTTGATATTCAACCGAAATATACAGGGCGAGTCAAAAATATGTACCGAGCTTTCTGGTGGTGATAGTACAGTGGAAAATAAGTATACTTTGATGAATAAACATATGGCCCAAAATGCATACTAACGGAGATACACCCTTTCAACCTTTTTTTTATTCTTTTTTCTTATTTCTCTTTGGGACAGATTTATTGTTATTTACTCATTGTTTATCAACGGCACAGGAAGTTATTTAATCGACAAAATTAAGAACATGATTATTCATCGCTTGCTAAAATCGATATCGATGAATCTCACGATGAATGAATCCGCTGACATCATGTGACTACAAAGACTCAAATATCTCGAAAACGGTTCATTTTTTTGTATTTGGATAAGAGCACCTTTTTCATGTGATTTTCTTCGCTCCATCAAATGCTTCAATTTTTTCACCAGAACGTATACAACGAAAGAAGTTATCCCAAAAAAATCATGACTCACCCCCTAAAAACACCCTTCACAACAATGTGGTATTGTAATAAGAAAAAATATATTTCAACAACATACATTTATGCACGAAATTTCAATATGGTGGCATTCACCGTTCAGAAATAATGCTAAGATATTTTTTTATTACATCAACTTTGGAAGGATAATGCTTAATACGCATTTCGGGCCATAATTCATTAATCAAGCTATACCTATTTTTCAATGTACTATCACCTGAAAATCGAAAAATTCCTCATACCAAATAAAAACGTGCGATAGCAAAAATCCAACAATGAAAGTTATCAAAATAGTCATTCATTCAATACAATCCTCAATTTATGGTAATGTGGTCAGAAATTATCTCTGAAACTTCAAATTTTGAAAATCGGTCGAATTTGCAAAAAACATTACTTTTGAAAAAAAGGGTTTTTCTTAATAACTCTTCATGCCTGTGTTTGATAGTTTTTTCGATAATACACTTGGATAGCCTTTGGATTTCTGCTATGTTTGTTATAAGGGAGAAGTTCTGTATTACAGACAGTTATTTTGAGTATTCTGGAAACATAGAATAGTTATTTATAATACAAGTGCAGACGGCATTGATATTCTTCCACGAGTTCAAAATTCAAAAACGAGCCACGAAGTGGCGAGTTTTGGAATGAACGAGTGGTAGAATGAGCCTTCTGTACGAGTATTATACATTATTTTCTCTAATTCATTGCATTTTCATTGAAATTAATGAAATATTTCCATAAATATATTTTAGTGATTTTTGCATTGAAAAATGTTGGTTGGCAGAACTGATTTCTTTAAAGGCAAATTGATGAATTGACAGATAAAGCCGTGGCGGAAAGTTCGGAGTACCAACATAGAATAATAAAATATAACCATGAAAACTGTGCGTTTCTGATATATTCTCGCATGATTTTGTTCTACAAGATGTGGAAGAATGAACGGAAAAACCACAGAATTAGAGAAATTATATTTCTTCATACAGGGTGATTCAAAAGTACTTTGACGAACTTTAGGAAGTGACAACACACAATATTCTAATATGAATGGTCTAAATATATATATTTTTGGAAACCGTTTCCAAGATTCAAGGTGTTGAAGTCATAAATGGACCTACCAAAAGTGAACACCTCTCCAAACAAAGGAACAGTGATAGAATTGGTGGCACCCCCTACAAAAAATCAAAACTACTTACTTAAAGGTCCAATTCGTTTCATACGCTTACTTCTGGAAAATGCTAAATAATGGTAATAACTTCAACACACATTATGAGACATGAAATTTCAAATCCAAATATCTAAAAAACGGTTTTTTGTAGCGACTTGCAACAAGGGAAGCTTCTCCACATAGATATGGTAGAGAAATCTATCATTTTACGGAAAAATTTGCCAGAAGTACTCTCAATAAAGTTATTAATCTCCATATAAGAAAAAGAGGTGTAGGTGACGCCTCCAACTAATGAGGGCAATAATAACATCAGGTTCTTATTCGAAACCTCGAAAAACTTCTCAACTACAATTTGCGTTTAATAAATTTAAACATTCATATTAGAATATTGTGAGGAATCTCCTCCGGAAGTTTGTCAAAGTACTTTTCAATCACCCAGTATTTCTTTGTGATGTTCGAACATTTACAAAATTACTTAAGCGGTTGTTTCCTATATTATATAATAAACATTTGTAGTAACTCTGTGCTAGACCAGCAAAGTCCCCCATAACACGATGAAATTGTCAGTTCACGTTAGAATACTGAAGCCAAGCAGCGCCGAGCGTGGTTGGGACTTTGATGGCTGACTGCCTATCAGTGATCTCAAAATGAAACATCACTTTCCCCTCAAAAATTGCGTCGAGTACGTCTCGCCAAACATTGTATTTGAAATATTCGAAATGTACCATAAATGTAACCAGAATAATTCATGAGTATCTGATTTTTGTTATGTGAAATACTTAAATATATAAACTCTTATATTTAAGTGTTAACGTTTTTTTTATATAAAAAAAAACCGTATTTATACGTTCAAAACAAAATGCAATATTGCTGTAATATTTCGAGAGAATAACCGTAATTCATCTCGACATTTTTACTGATAATAAACGGTTGGTTACCCAACCATTTCACAACGTTATATCAACGTACTTGTGCCCATTGGGATTAACTCTGTCGCACGGAAGAGTATCGCTTTTACTACTAGATATACAATGTACCATTGTGTTGTGAAGAGTTGGGAAACACTAGTCAAGAATGTCAAGTTCCCCATTGTTCTCCACTCAAAATGCAATATACCCGTTTCCCGTTTCGGATCTCGGAAGAGAAAAATCGAACTCGATAAGTCGCTGAGGCACAAGTTTGCAATCTCCGAAGTGTTTGATATTCAAGAACCCAGCATCTGTATCGTCGCGAATCTCAAAGAATGCCTTCCTTTGGGAATATGCAATCAGGAGAATTAAGTGAAACGAAAGAACCCTGCCAGAGATCAAGCGTTTAGTTGAAACTGACTGGGGAGCAGTTCGATCCTAACCCAGCAACACGTCGACCTGTTCTTTTGCCGATTTTAGGAGGGAATTGAATATAGAGGATCTACGAGGGGACTTTAAATTTTCAGTAATGGAACAGATATACCCAAAAGAAAGATGTTGCATTAAGAGTTTAAATATGCTGTTTCTCAAAGGAGTTGGAACGGAAGAAAATTCTTGATTTCAAAAAATATATTGTAACGCGATATTTAACTACTCCAAGTTTGGAGCCGACAGCGGTTTGTCAGACACGTAACGGGTGTTTTATTCAAGGTATATAACTTTAAGTTGGCATTACTGTTCAAGATGGCGACCGATTCAACAGCTGTCAAGAGATTTATTCTCAGTTTGGTTTGGCAATTTATCAGAAATAGACTGACTCCTAAACAACGCTTGCAAATAGTGCAATTTTATTTCGAAAATAATGGTTCTGTGCGGAATACGTATCGCGCACTACGTCCATTTCATGTTGTTTAGGGATGAAGCGCACTTCTGGTTGAATGGCTACGTCAACAAACTAAACTGCCGCATTTGGAGTGAAGCTAATCCTCAAGTGTATGTCGAAACACCATTACATCCAGAAAAACTGACTGTTTGGTGCACTTTATGGGCTGGTGGAATCATTGGTCCGTACTTCTTCAAAAACGATGATGGCCAGAACGTTACAGTCAATGGTGATCGGTATAGAGCCATGATTACTAACCTTTTCATTCCTGAATTGAACAACCATGATGTCCAAGAGCTGTGGTTCCAACAAGACGGCGCAACATGTCACACAGCTCGTGCCACAATCGATTTATTGAAAGACACGTTTGGTGACCGCCTAATTTCACGTTTTGGACCTGTGTATTGGCCTCCAAGATCTTGTGATCTAACACCGCTAGACTACTTTCTGTGGGGCTATGAAAAGTCATTGGTCTATGCGGATAAGCCACAAACCCTTGACCATTTGGAAGACAACATTCGCCGTGTTATTGCCGATATACGGCCACAAATGTTGGAAAAAGTCATCGAAAATTGGACGTCCAGATTGGACTACATCCGAGCCAGCCGTGGCGGTCATATGCCAGAAATCATATTTAAAATGTAATGTCACAAGATTATCTTGCGGATAAATGAAATTCATGTCAATCGAATAATCCATCGTTGTTTTATTGCAATTTAAAGTTCTATAGCTCGAAAAAAAAACACCCTTCACATATACAATAAGACCGTGATGCAAAATGGCGAATGCTCCGGATGATTGTTTTTAAATAGTGTATGCATATAATCTCGATTATTCACATATACAAAATAGGTCTTACAATTACATATCATATTCAACTATATCTGCCTCTCATGAATGAAATACTTCAACAGGTTATCAAAGTTTGAAAACAAAATTGAACCTTCAACTATTGTCAATCAGAATTTGTACTTGACATGATTCCCTAGTAAAGCCTCTCCGATCTATACATATAATTGCGAAATTAGCATAAATAAAGAAATTAAAGACAATCCAAAATCCATTTCAGGATACTCGATTATTTTAGGAAATAAAATTGTTTTTCATCCTTTTTCACAAAACTTACCATTTTGAAAATATGTATATGTTTTGTTCACTCAAGAATTTTAGCTATACCATTATGAATGTATATTTTATTGAATGAGATAAATTCATTACAGTGATTCCCGATTAAATATGCAAATTTGAATATTTGGAATACGATATTTTTCCTGATTGTGGAATTGATAGTATGCAGAATATTTATTATTTTCTGTATCTACCCTGAAATCCAAGGTTTGGCAGCTTTTGCTCTTTCATTGTCATCCGTTGTTTCACGTCGTTTGGCAGCTTGAAGTTTTTTTTCTCAATTCCTGATATATTTAGGTATTCATCTCCATATATTATGAGTTGTAACCTCTTTGTTACAACTCAAAATGCCCGAGCACAGTCGTTTGTTTTGGGTCATGGTTCTGATCTCTTAATCTACCAAACGGAAGAGACAAAAACTCAGGTTGATCGAACACCTTTATTTTCACACAAGTATTTTACAATCTGAATTCTTAAAATATCTGGTACCAGTAAAATTTGCATACAATAGTTCACAAAAATGGAAATATATATAAGTGAATCCGAAATTTTTACATTTACAAGAATGAAGAATGAATTCTGAATTCACAAATTACTTCCCTGAAGAGATAAAAGTCCTAGCTCTAAACTGAGCCAAATTGATAAGAACTTCTTCAATAATAAGGAGAGTAAAAACTGCGGCTTGTAAGCCGACAATTGACCATGATGTTGGGCTGTCTTTTGACGAAAGACTTTCAATGTTATAATAAAACATTCAGCCTTTATCAGGAACACCAATCACGAATTTAGTAAAGAAAAAATACCACAAAAAAACCCTTTTTTGAGGGTCTTAGGAATATAATAGAGGAAAACATTTTTTTAAATTTCGCTGTAAAAACTATCGATAACATTCAAAGAAACCAGGAATATAAATGATATGACAGTTTCACTGTATCGGGTACACATGCACGAAAATACGCATTGGCGTACGCCCAGATTTTCGTCAACTGTCTTCTTCAGTTGAAGATATTAATTTGAAATGTAGCTTGCTACAGAGTTGATATAAAACTTTGATTCACTATGGACATTAGAAGTGCGTTCTTCGCGAATAGAGAGAAATATCGTATCACTGATGTTTTCATTTCCGCTCACTTCATGTCAAGTTTCACAGTTGGGGACAAAATTTGCTCACTGAATATTATTATAATATCCCCTCCATCTATATTTATAACTTTGAGATATGAAACGATTATTCTGAAATACCGTTACTACGATATAGAATGAAATACTATATGATCCGAAATGATCATCATTTTATGAATTATTCGAGACGTCTTTTCAACCTTCAAATAGTTTCTCCTACTGTACCTCAATGAAAATTAATGTTTTCATCATTATTTAAATTTAATTCCTGCCTCGAGATTATATCGTGACCAGAGTCGTTAGAGCAAGTGCACCTACTCTCGTTTATAATAATATGCAAAATGTTATCTAGAGCAAATTCAACCTTATTATTCGAGGTTCTGGCAACGTTCATCCAAATGAATAACATAATTCATAGAAGTTCTATGTTCGCAATAATTGAGTTTTGTGTTATCTCAGTGGTGTAAACATAGGAAGCGCAGAAGTGCATTAGCTTATTGTGAAACCATTTAATGCACAACTTTTCATCTAAGCCGAATCTGGATAAATGATAGATGTTTTATTTGATATAAGATTTGATATAAGATGTTTTATTTGATATAAGATCAATCAAATTATACTAACTCACAAGAGAACTGCAACACCCAGAAGTAGCTCTTTCAATTTTAAATTTTTTTTTGGTGGAACATAGTATCGAAAGAAATAAATGATTGAAATTTGGGGAGAATACGAATGGTTTTTAATTTTTTTTTCAATAAATTCGTTAATAGTGTGTTTGTCCATCGAGATTATCTTTTTACTCCCCAACACGTCTCGGCATTGATGTCTATTTCTTCTTGAGGGATATTATCCCAAGCTTCATGATGTACTTCATAATGTCCCGAACATGCTCTATGTTTAAACTAAAAAAAAAGTTTAAGCAACTGAGGTTCACGCCTTTCTCTCTGACGTCGTCTAACCCTTCTTCGGCCATTATGTGCACCAAAGGAGAATCTTGATTCATTAGAAAACACGACGTGATGCCATTCTACATTCCAATGTTGACGTTCTCTGCACCATTATAATTGTTGCCGGTGATGCTCAACCGTCAAAGGTAACACAAGATAGGGTCGATAAAGCTGCAGTACAAAAAAACTTATCCGGCGGAAAATCGTTCGAACAGTTATAGGATGGCCTTGTTGTCCTAACCACTCATCAGCCAAAGATAATGGCCATAAGTCTCAGACGTCCATCTTGAACTTCATTTGTGCCCCTTCGACGTCCGGTGCCTATTCTACTTCGGACCACGCTTGACAACATCTCATAACAGTAGTTGTATTTCTGTTCGTACGGTTAGCGATTTCTCGAAATGACAACGCCGCCTCCTGTAGACCAATAATCCAAACTCTTTCAAATTCACATAGCTGGCGGTAAATTACTCGTACACGTGCTCTAGGCATTTTTACAACAACTATACATCGGCTTTGGATCTTCTCGAAGAGCTGGTTCGTTGTAAAATTTGAATAACTTGCAAAAAACGACTACAATAATTGAGTTACAAAAATTGTTCACATGAAATACTCCTTGTTATACTATTTAAATTTTACCAAAAAAATAATTTTAATTTAAAGAGCTCCTTCTGGGTGTTGTAGTTTCTTTGTCAGTTAGTAAAGGGTGTTTTTTTTAGATAACCAATTTAACAGCTGTCAAGTGATTTGTTCTCAGTTTGGTTTGGCAATTCATCTTGAATAGACTCACGCCTGAACAACGCTTGCAAATAGTGCAATTTCATTTCGAAAATAATGGTTCTGTGAGGAATACGTATCGCGCACTACGTCTATTTTATCATCGACAAAATCGTCCATCAGAGCAGTTAATTCGATTAACCATGGAACGTTTTCGCACCACGTTTACTCTTATTGATAACTCGCATCCCCAGAGACGCCGTACAGAAGAAGCTATTGCTGCTGTAGAGCGTAGCATTGAGGAAGACCCAAATGAGTCTATCCGCCATCGAGCACAGGAATTGGATCTGTGTCCATCCACTTTAGGGGAAATTTTGCGGAAGGATCTTGGTTTGCGTGCTTACAAAATCTAACTCGTGCAAGAATTGAAGCCAAACGATCATCAAGTAAGGCGTAGATTCGTCGAATGGGCCCAAAATGAGATTGCCGTTGTTCCCGATTTTCATAAGCGAATTTTGTTTAGCGATGAAGCGCACTTCTGGTTGAATGGCTACGTCAAAAAACAAAACTGCCGCATTTGGAGTGAAGCTAATCCTCAAGTATATGTCGAAACACCGTTACTTCCAGAAAAACTGACCGTTTGGTGCGCTTTATGGGCTGGTGGAATCATAGGTCCGTACTTCTTCAAAAACGATGATGGCCAGAACGTTACAGTCAATGGTGATCGGTATAGAGCCATGATTACTTACTTTTTCATTCTTGAATTGAACAACCATGAGGTCCAGGAGCTGTGGTTCCAACAAGATGGCGCAACATGTCACACAGCTCGTGCCACAATCGATTTATTGAAGGACACGTTTGGTGACCGCCTAATTTCACGTTTTGGACCTGTGAATTGGCCTCCAAGATCTTGTGATTTAACACCGCTAGACTACTTTCCGTGGGGCTATGTAAAGTCATTGGTCTATGCGGATAAGCCACAAACCCTTGGCCATTTGGAAGACAACATTCGCCGTGTTATTGCCGATAAACGGTCACAAATGTTGGAAAAAGTCATCGAAAATTGGACGTCCAGATTGGACTATAACCGAACCAGCCGTGGCGGTCATATGCCAG
This sequence comes from Harmonia axyridis, assembly GCF_914767665.1. NCBI lineage: Eukaryota > Metazoa > Arthropoda > Insecta > Coleoptera > Coccinellidae > Harmonia > Harmonia axyridis. Next base: position 55,110,092 of record NC_059502.1, on the reverse strand, counting down.
AAATCATGAATAAAATGTAATGCCACAAGACTATCGTTGTTTAATTGCAATTTAAAGTGCTATAGCTCTAAAAAAAACACTCTTTATAAATGCAGAACTTCAAAGATTCGCCCAGTATTAGTCAACGAAATAGGATCTTGACATCCATTGAAATATTCATTTCTGATGAAATTTTAGTGATCAATAAAAAATTTGGTATGATTTGAAACATTTATCAAATACTCTAATGCATGCACTTTCTAGGTGTCATATATGATATTTTAAATATAAGTGAAATAAATTTTCGAAAAAATATGTGAACTGCTTGATTGTAGAGAAAATCTAGTGTGTAGTTCTAGCTCAATAAGTCTTTTTGCGCTCTTAATACACAAATAGCTATCTCCTGAACAACGACAACGTCATCTACCCGCATATTATCCCATCATTAGGCCGCACCCTGTATAATCCTAATTAGTTACTTCAGAACTTTCGTCATATCACCGAGGAGCATCTCAACGATATCCAAAACCACCTGAGATGGGGAATGATAGAAATTATTAATGCAACCTTGTATCACGACGCATTATGGGCCCCATCTCAATTTTAACACTAACCCGAACCCATTGTCTTCATGTTCATTACGAAGAGTACCTACTTCCGACAACAATGCCGAAGACTGAGCATGCAGTTCACGTTGGATATTTTGGTGAATTGAGGAGGACGGATCTGAACCTCCCAAACTCTGAAGGGAGATCGTGGGGTTAATATTGGGGAACCTGGAGCAGGAATTGGACGTCCAATGAATCATTTCAATTCAAGAAATGTTGGGGAATCTTCATAGGGATTTAAACGTTTCGAAATTGGGTGATTATTCAGTTAGTGAACCTGTCGGTGGAATGATGAGGTTTTTAGCTTCCGCGACTATTGCGAGCGGGAAAATTCCATTTCTTCAATTTGTCTCAACTTTGAAATATAAGAAAACTTGTGGCGAGGATTAGGGAGCTTTTGTGCGCAACGCAATTTTGCATGTAGAGTTTTGCTTCAATATTATTACATAAGTATTGTGGCACCATTCTATTTCAGAATACTTATCCCATATCATATTTCATTATAAAGGGTGTTTTTTTTAGAGCTATAGAACTTTAAATTGCAATAAAACAACTATGGGTCATTCGATTGACATGAATTCTATTTATATGCAAGATAATCTTGTGGCATTACATTTCAAATATGATTTCTGGCATATGACCGCCACGGCTGGCTCGGATGTAGTCCAATCTGGACGTCCAATTTTCGATGACTTTTTCCAACATTTGTGGCCGTATATCGGCAATAACAAGGCGAATGTTGTCTTCCAAATGGTCAAGGGTTTGTGACTTATCTGCATAGACCAATGACTTTACATAGCCCCACAGAAAGTAGTCTAGCGGTGTTAAATCATAAGATCTTGGAGGCCAATTCACAGGTCCAAAACGTGAAATTAGGCGGTCATCAAACGTGTCTTTCAATAAATCGATTGTGGCACGAGCTATGTGACATTTTGCGCCGTCTTGTTGGAACCACAGCTCCTTGACATCATGGTTGTTCAATTCAGGAATTGAAAAGTTAATAATCATATATACCTATCACCATTGACTATAACGTTCTGGCCATCATCGTTTTTGAAGAAGTACGGACCAATGATTCCAACAGCCCATAAAACGCGCCAAACAGTCAGTTTTTCTGGATGTAACGGTGTTTCGACATAAACTTGAACTTCACTCCAAATGCGGCAGTTTAGTTTGTTGACGCAGCCATTCAACTAGAAGTGCGCTTCATCGCTAAACAAAATAAAATGGACGTAGTGCGCGATACGTATTCCGCACAGAACCATTATTTTCGAAATGAAATTGCACTATTTGCAAGCGTTGTTCAGGCATAAGTCTATTCATGATGAATTGCCAAGCCAAACTGAGAATAAATCACTTGACAGCTGTTAAATCGGTCGCCTTCTTGAACAGTAATGCCAACTTAAAGTTATATACCTCGAAGAAAAACACCCGTTATGTAAATGAATCGTCAACTAAGCTATTTTCACGCAGGAGGCAATGTGTGGTCAAATCGAGCCTCATCAATCAATATTTTCAATCCTTTGTTTAAATTCTGTGTTTATAGTCAAATAAACTTTATCCCGACTTTTGCCTATACGCGTAGGATTTCTCCTCGCCGTCGGCTTCTCACTCCTCGCTAAGAGGAACATTCACTCAATCCCAGATATTTAAAATATCAGAAGGGCAGAGCTCGGTCGTGTCCGGTCGTTGTGGTCCCCCTGGTTCTCGTCGAACTTCTGGTCCTCTCACACGTGATCCTTGGACCTGTCCTTCGCTTCCTAGGAATTTTCTCACCGTCCTTGCAGTACCTAAAAGAACAGCTTTTTGCATTATATTATATATATACTCACTAAGTCCTAGTTGCTTGATATTTCTCTTGAGATTTTTGGGTACTATTCCTGTTGTTGAGATGATAATTGGAATAGTTCTCGTTGATATCATTCCCCACTGGCGCTTTATCTGAAATTCGAGGTCCCTATACTTTGAAATTTTTTCCACCTCTTTTTGACGCATGTTGTTGTTATTGGGTATTGCTACGTCGATGAGTATTGCTGCCTTTTGATGTTTATCAACTAGCAACATATCTGGCCTGTTGTGAGGGACTGTTTTATCAGTCAAAACTGTACGATCCCAGTACAGTTTATAGCGTTCGTTCTCCAGGATGGTTTCCGGTCGGTATTTGTAGTATGGCACTTTCTCAGAATGAATTAGTGTTAATTTAGTTGCCATTTCTTGGTGTAGTATCTTTCCTACTGCATCGTGTCTCTCTTTATATTCATTTCCTGCAAACATTTGACATCCTCCCGTGATATGTTGGATTGTCTCATTCGTTGGACAGCCATAACGGCATCGATCGTCAGTAATAGTTCGATCCTTTATGATATGCTTGCAGTAATTTCTTGTTGAGATCACTTGATCTTGGATGGCTAAAAGAAATCCTTCCGTTTCTGGATACATCGCACCTGATGTGAGCCAATAGTTCGACGCTTCAATGTCGACATGATCCTGGTTCACCTCGTTGAAATGTCGTCCATGTAGGGGCTTTTCTCTCCATCTTTGCATTTTTTCTTGGATTGTCTGGTGGTTGTATGACAATTGCTCCTTCTGCAGTTGCAAAGGTGTTGATTCGTCTGCTTCACACAGTACTTTGTAGATCTCTGACGTGCCTGATTTGTCTTTGAAGTATGTTCGTAGGCATTCAATTTGACCATGGGCAAGTTCCATGATGTCCAGCAGACCTCTGCCTCCTTTATTCCTCGGCAGTGTCGTCCTCTCAATGCTACTTTTCGGATGGTGCTTGTGTGCTTTCGTCATCAAGGTTCTCATTTTGCGTTGCAGGTTTTCCATATCTGTTTTGCTCCATGGAATGATACCGAAAGAGTATGTGAGAATTGAACATGCATATGTGTTGATGGCTCTCGTCATGTTCTTGCTGTTGAGGTTTGTTTTTAAAATTTTGTTGATTCTCCTAATGAACTCAGTTGTTAAGTCTTCCTTCATTCTTTGATGGTTTATTCGTCGGTTTTGTTTCATTCCTAAGTATTTATAAAAATCGTCCGATTTCATTGCTTCTATCTCCTGTCCATTGGAGAGAGCTATCGGTTCATCTTGGATTTTTCCACGCACTACGCTAATCGTACGACACTTGTCCAATCCGAATTTCATCCCCACGTCTTTCGAAAAATTTTCCACTAGTTTGACCATAATTTGCAAGTGGTTTTTGTTGCCTGTTATAAGTTTTAGGTCATCCATGTATAGCAAATGATTGAGTGCAATGGTATTTCTATTTCCTTTGACATTGAAACCTTTTTCAGTAGCATTCAGTTGTTTAGAAAGGGGGTTCAGCGCCAAGCAGAACCATAAGGGACTCAATGAATCTCCTTGGAAAATTCCCCTTTTTATTGGAATCTCTTTAGTAGTTATGTTCGCCGTAGAGAGTTCGATATTCGTTCTCCAGTTGCACATTGCATACTTCAGAAAGTTTATTGTAATTGGATCGATCTTGTATATTTCCAAAATTTTTGTCAGCCACCCATGTGGAATAGAGTCGAAGGCCTTCTTATAGTCAAAATATGTCATAAAAAGGTTTCTGTGTTTTTTGAAGGCTTGGTTACATATGATGGAATCTATGATCAGCAGTTCCTTCGATCCTAGTGCATTCTTGGAACATCCTTTCTGCTGTGCTGTCATTATGTTATTTGTCTCGCAATGCTTGTAGATACGAGATGCTATACATGATGTGATGATTTTATATATTGTTGGTAGACATGTAATGGGTCTGTATTTCGATGGATCCGCTGTGTGTTGCAGATCCTTCGGTAGGAGATATGTGGTCCCTGTTGTTAGAAATTTGGGCATTTCCGTTGGATTCCTCATAACCTCATTTATGGTTTCAACTAGCCAACTTTATTATTATTATTATTATTATTATAATACATTTTTTTTCGCCGAATCTTCTATTTTGCAGGTGTTTGCCTATGATCACATCGTTTCACCATAGAGATGAAACAAGTTAATAAATGGCGAATATATTATATTTTGAGTTACTCAATTAGATAGCTGTCATGTAGTCAGTCACTCTTTCAGTTAATAAATCTGTATTCTTCGTTCATACCATTCATATCTTGTAAATAAAATCATATTTAAAAGTTGCTATTTGGTACGAAACTCTTAATTAAATACAATATTCTGAACGTAATATCTGAGGTCAAAATTTCCTGAACTATAATGTCATTAAAATATAAAATGTTGTGATAATTCATCACTTTTTTAGAAAATTTTTTTTTTTGGGAAACCATATGAAAATAATAAATAAGTTTCGATTGACGACAAATAATGCATTGTCTTGTAATAATTCATCACTTTCTCAGAAAAGTTTCTTGGGGAAACCATGTGAAAATAATAAATAAGTTTCGATTGACGACAAATAATGCATATTTGATAGTTGCCATTGTAATGATAGCCTACTGATTAATCAATTTTCAATCGAAATGTGAACAAAAGTATCAATTTTATCGATTTGTCGTTTTTTAAGAATGGTGGCGTTAAGAACACCAACCATAACACATTTCAATTATAACTAAATTTCCACCCATAATATGAACATTACCCTGTACATACCAAACGAAGGCACTCCAGCGATTGAAACCTATTGATAGGAGTCCATACTGATGACGAAATGGTATACGTTTGTCGTATTCTACACGCGACACCCTGTATATTCGCGAGTTGAATAATTTCAAAATAATGGCGCATTCGCCATTTTGCAACATTATTCAGGTATCCATTTCGACAATCTTTCAGTAATGAAACTTTGTATCAAATTGATATTCTTTTCGAATGAATAATCATTCTCTTCAACGTGACTCATTTCGATGTCATTATTGCTCTCTATTATATCTAGATTAGGAGTTCTGATCCTCCTGAAATTTGGCAAGAATATTCTAGTGATTATTTTACATATAACAAATAAATTTGAACCTGATATATTGTTTTCAATATGTGGTTCTCAATGTTCTGGTAACATGATTACCAAGGTTATAACTCATTTAGGAAAATAATTTGGTATAGGTCGGATCTGTTGTCACTGAAATATTAAATTCTGTTTTTGATATTTTTTTTTTTTCTTCGGGGTCTCATCGGGCAATCAGCACGAAATTATAATTTGAAGTATACTCAGAGTAATGAAATAGATATTAATAAATAAAATTATTGTAAGGATCTCATAACTTGAATAGATCGATGAGAATTATGGGCAAACATAAATGTTTATAACATGAAAACCAGCCGTTCTTTTTCAACTCTGTACCTATTTCTGAGATTATTGAAAGGCTCGGCAATATAAATAAGCATGAGTTCCATTATCGAGAGTAAAGTCTCCTTCTCCGTGAGAATCTTTTTTATTAATGAAACGTGTTCCATTTCAGAGTAATAAACATAGAAGGAGGGAACATATGTTATTTTCAGTAAGCAAATTTTGTCCCCAACATGAACTATCAAATTTGACATGAAGCGCACGAGAATGAAAACATATCAGTGATACGATATTTCACTCAATTCGCGAGTTCCTCCACAAAGAACGCACTGCTAATGTCCCAAAGTGAATCAACGTTTCATATCATTTCAAAATTTATTGAAATAAATACCTGAATATATAAGATATTCAGAAAACAAACTTAAAGGTCTTTCCGGTAGTTATCGTTTTTACAAAAAAACTCAATTCAAACTTTTTCTGCCTCATGGTTAATCGTTAGTTTGATAATTTAATTTTTATCTGTTTCATTTATTTTTATTCTTCAATATTTTACTGATGGATATCAGTCTCAAGCCAAAATCATACTTTAAATTACTTGACATTGACGTAAACTGTTTATTATTCTGGGATTAGCTGGTTTATCAACAAGAATATCCTGATAATTCATATTTTGAAAAAAAGTGATTTGGATACTATTGGAACCATATTTCGATCCTATAGAAACATATGTATTATACACGCATGTATTTTGGAATTACACGACAAAAAAGACCAAAGTCTATTCCTATTCATCTGAGTGAACCACATTCGAATAATCATTACAAAATATTTTCTGAGTAATGTATCAAAAGAGATGTATCACGGTTTTCAAATATGAATTGAGAACGGAGAATTCTATTCGTGAGAATATTAAACTTCCTCCATTTCCTTCAAATCCCCCCTCACCTCCTCGGGTCACGGATGCTTGAATTTAATATGGTTCTTCTTTCCACCGGAAAAGCATATCCTGGTTTCAACACATTGGAGTGCTGATTTTTTTTAACAGAATTACTCCAGTGAGCCTCGATTTCCATTTTGGATGGTCGATTTTCAATCAAGATGATTCAACATTCGAAACGATTTCCGCCCTAAAGTAAAGCGATGAGAATAGGAACAAATATTCTGTTTTGAGTTCCCGGAAGAATAAATACTCCAGGAGGAATGACAACCTTCAGTATTCATTGAGTAATTCATAACGGAAACAGCCTCTATTATGTGACAGATAAATGAATAAAAAAGATTAATAAAGCACTTACATGAAGGCAGGAGATTTCAGCTATAGAACATTCATGCGCCATTGCGCCAATTCTATTGTTGGTCTCCAAGGATGTAATTGGCACTCAAAAGAACGAAAACTCAAAAGTTCCTAATTTCACTTAACTGTTCTCTAATTTCTTCCTATTCATTTAGTTGTCAGATATTTGCGAAAACTGTAGTCTGTAAAATTAAGCCTGTTTCTGTTATGAATTACCTAATGGTCACACGTATAATTTAGAGTTGTATCGGTGAAATTCACGTTACCGGTTGAATTAAATGATTATAATACGTTTTGTTGTATATATTATTAATATCTTGATAGTGGACGTTATTTCTATAAGGCACTGAAACCATTTGATAATTTCCTATCAATAAAACACGTTGATTTCACGTTTTCTAAAAACTATATCATCACGTTTCCATTCAACGTTGATGAGAACATATCATTGCTACTCTCTGTCATATATTTCGGTAACATGCCCGTTTGTATTCAACATAATATGATCGTTTATGTCTTTTAATCGACCTCTCAACCTTTCTTTGTCTCAAATGATGACGTGATAATGAAATATCCGTTTTAAATCCACTACAACACAGCGATCTATTCATCACGTTGACATATGCCCCATTATCCTAGTTATTTGTACATAATTTAACAACGTTATTGTCTCAGAAGTTTTCAACAAATTCTTCATTTAGGAGAAAACCGGAAGTTCAAATGAAAAAAACTCGTCAGAAATTGTCTCTCAACCATTTAATTTTGAAAACTGGTCGAGTTTTGGACGAGAGGGTTTTCGTTAATAACTTTCCATGCCTGTGTTCGAAAGTGATATCATATTTATTTTGAAAAGCCCTTGAAAAATCATGTCATATTGATCGGTCAATTTTGCTAAAAGAATTAATCACAACATCCAGTAACCCACTTACGTGAACTACCTTGTACAAAATTAGAATAAGATCTATAACACAGAGAGTATTACCTGAAAGTACAAATATGATATTTCTTTATACAGGGTGTTTCATTTTATATCGGACAAACCTATATAGGCATGTGGATGACTCCAGGACAATCATTTTTGCTTCATGACATATACCTCGTTTTTGAAGCATAAGCGAGGACAGGCTGTGCAACGTCATTTCTGACCAATACTCTATTGATTATAGTCACTTAAGTATAACCTTTGAAGTTTAAAAAAGGTAATGAATCTTGAAAAAAAAATTCAAAATAGCACAAAACCTGCAATGTTTGAATTTTTTTTCCTCGGTTGTCGAATTGAATTTATGTGACAAAATTTTCTCAAAAATTGAACATGTCTACAGCGAAAAGAAATTTCACCCGATATTGATTAAATTTCTCACGATTATACTTTTTTTTCATACCAAAGACGAATATGAAAACATTCATAACGGCAATTCAAATTTCTCCTTCATTCCTCATAATTGAAAAAAAACTGGTAGGGCTGTGAGGGCCAAAATTTTGAAATTGCACTGTCGAAACATTTCAGATGGTAGTTTAAAATTTTCACAAAAAGAAATTTGCTGTAATTTCAATGAATATCTGTGGGGAGTCGAACTATCGACCTTGAGGTATTACCTATGGTATGTAGATTTGAACTGAACCAACGATATTAGTTTTCGTAACCACTAAATATTATTTTGCAAGTTCCTTGAAATCAATTTAAAATTGAAGCGAATTCCTCAGGTAAGAAATCGAGGGTACTTTGCAGCTGTTGGTTAAGGTTGTAGACTACTTTGCGCTGAAACTGCAATTCCGCTAGATGGAGCTACCCGAAAATTTTTGATAGATTTTTACCTGACACACCCATTCTATTTGAAGAACCGCCTGTTTGGTATTTATTACCCCTAATAAAATCTCAACTCTCGATGAAGCCCTGCAAAGAGTAAATTTGTGTTTCTGTAAACTTTAGAAATTCAGTTCAGTTTAGATACAGTGGCGTATCCTAGGGGGGGGGGGGATAAAGGGGAATCTATACCCCCCAGGAGGAATATCCATTATATGTTACAACCTTATAATATATCACAATCTTATTATGAGTAAGCAGAATTCTTTGGAAAACTTCTTCAAAAGAAGGAAAATTTGAATCTTTTTTTCCTTTATCCCCCCTCCAAGGCTTATGTCTGGGTACGCCACTGTCTAGGTATATAATACTAAATAAGAAAATCGCTGAAAATATTGTGAAGACAGAAATTACAAGGAACCACTGTCATGGACTCATTTTGAGTATGGATAATAGAAATAGCAATTTATTAGAATTGAGAAAAAATATATGATCATCTCTGGTTATAAGATTTCACAGAGAAAATCAGAAAAATTTGCATATTGAGATTTGTAGAATGAAAAATTCGAAAAGCTTTTGAGTTCTCATTTTATGCGCCTTTGGAGGCCACAACACTGTGTATAGGAATATAAGATATGTGATTTATTAGGTTATTATTGTCGGTCTCTTTATCTAGATGAGAATTTTTTATATTCTCCTGAAATTCATAATGATTATTTGACATTTGACACGTATTATAAGTCGTAAAAAAATTAGTGAGGGCAATAAGAAAAGGGTAACAGAATAGGAATGAAAAGTTGTATTTTGTTCTGTCTATCGGGTGTCACTTTGGGTTTTTACAGATATATTCAGCTCATCTAAGTTCAATATTCAAGCTTTGTTTCATCGAAATCGGATGAAAAGGGTTATTGTCAAATAAAATTCACACAATAATTTGTTTTTCTAGGCGACAAAGTAGGGATTGACTTCCTTAGCTGAATTCCCAGCCACGATACGCTCAGCCATGTATTAGTATTTTTTATAATATGACTCGACTATCAACTATCAGCCGCGGCACTTTGCTACCTATAGTAAAATAAATAACTATTGAAAGTATTTGTTATTTGAAAATAACTATTTTCATCCGATATTAGCTTGAATATCGATCTTTTCATTTATTTTGTAGTGATAAATTAAAATAAAATTTGATACAAATTGCAATTGTTGGTATGGTTGGTTGCTATGGAAATGTATAAGTCCATAATAAATATAGTTTGACAACTTTTTGGAATGTTTTATTTCCATTAATCATTTCTGATGATGCCTACTCATGAAACTACTTACTTTGCTGTCTAGGCAGGAAAAGTAATGCTTTACTGATTGATATGTGTCTGCAAAATTAATATTTGCTGTCAATCGAAGAAAAAATATTTTACAAATCTCAAGAACTTTTTTTGGTGTGCAAGGGGAAGCCCTACGCGTTATGCAATCTTGATGAATAAGGGCGCTTCGCCATAATTGAGGTATAAAATAATAGTAATATAAAAAATATCACAATAAATGCACTGTTATTCACACGTTTTTCGAATAGCTTAAACTAATATTTTTTGTATCATCCATTCGAATATATAGGTACTCATCATATAGAAAATATACTAATTACACAGTTCCTTTTCATAAATGGAATAAGTTATGCCTTCAAAATTGAATTGTCTACAAATATCTTTTCTTATATATTCTAAGAAATAACGTTTCATAAAGCCCTAGTTTGATTTATAGATTCATTGAAATTGAATATACAGGGTGAGTCTTTGACTTGTACATATATTTTAACCGAAGGTTCTTGAGGTCAAAAGAAACACTTTTTTCATTTACCATTTTTTCCGATTCGGCCCTGTTAAAAAGATATAGCCATTTTAAATTTTTATAATGAGCTAATTCACCCCTGGTAACCAGAACACTGAAGTTTTCTCAAGCATAAGATATACCTCTTGAACCTTGGAAATAAGCTACTAAATTAGAAAAACCATCATAAACTCACGTTTAACATTCCATTTGTTGAACAAAGTAGTGTTTATAATCAAATAAATGAGTTATTCCAATTTCGTTGACGCTAAAGATTAAATATTCTTCTCTTGATTTCTATTTCATTTTCGATAATTATAACGAATTGAGCTCGCTACCACCCATATTAGCTCTGATACTCATATCCATGCATTCATTATATTTCATTTATATGATATCGTTGTTTATTTTTCGTGCAAGAATTAACCTTAAAATCTCAAATAAATAATATTCATCTATGAAAGATCTAACACAGACTATAGTAATCTGTGGTTTTAAGTTTGAATTTCAAATTTCGAGTGATGCCAAATATAAACACAGCAGTTCGGTTCGAATAATCTATGTTCTAACCTAAATCATTTACAGTTCACACTGTTATTGTTATAAGATATTTGTTATGAAATGAAGCATTTCATTTGTTCCAACTATCTCATAAAAATATTGAAATGCATCAATATTTTTGAAACCATCAGTATGAAAATATGGAAATATGTAAAATATTCTGGCTCTGTAATCAATGGAAAATGTTAGACTCCACTTGTAATCAAATTTGTTGTTAATGTGTACCTACATTATAGCCAACTTTACTACTTAATTCATCTTGATTTTGGCATTGAAAATAAATGAGAAGTATTCAATGTAAATATCCACAATAGAATATTTGGTTTCTTTCAACTCACCTAATTTGTTTTCACATTAAAACAATTATGGCCCTCTTGGAAGTATGTCAATCATAAGCTCTTAGGATGAATTTATGGAATAGCAAAAGAATAAAAGTATTCAATCTCAATCACATGAAAATTTGTCTAGTATGTACATAGTCCTAGTGGTATGTTTCGATGTGAGTTTGAATGAGCCGAAGAAGAATACAGTATTGTTCGATAGCAGCAGTCTTTAGTGGGATATTGATTGTTGTCATTATAATGGGACCATTTTGTGAAAACTTTTTTAAACATGGGTTTTATGAATAATCTGGACTTTTCAAAAAGAATGTTGATTTTAGTGAAGTATCTTCTTATTATCAGAGCTGTGCCAAAGCTCAGTGATTTTTAATCAAATCGAGGAGTTGAGGTGAGCTTATTCAAATAACTTCATTTTCAAACTAAGTTGGCTAGTACTTCAATTCTTAAATCTGAGACATGACTTCATAGTAAATATTCATTTCTGTGGATTTTTTTTCCACAACAGAACAGAGTTGCATTCAGCCAAAGTACCCAATTTTTTGAATTTCACAGATAATTTCTTTTTTTTTAAATCAAGTTATTCGAAAACGGCGCTTTGTACGAGAAAATATGAAGAATACTTTTATTTTTCAAATTAGCCAAATATTCTTCAATGAACGTTCAAATTACTATTAAGAGTTGGTTTCTTCGAATTTCTGGTATTTTTATGGTATGTTATGTTCATAACAAAGAAACAGAAGAATGTGTATGGAATCTGGTGTTCGGAGAAGATGTATCACATCAAAAAAAAGCTATATTTCAAAAATCATTTCCTTCAATAGAACCATTTACGAGATATAGCCGAAAATCAAATTTTTTTAACGATTTTCAACAGCCTGTATCTTTTTAACCGGGCCGAATCGGAAAAAATGGTAAAGGAAAAAAGTGTTTCTTTTGACCTCAGGAATCTTGGGTTAAAATATATGTACAAGTCAAAGAATCACCCTGTATAGATAGTGAGAAAAAGGGCTGCATATCATATATTTGTCATGTATAGGACGGCCTGACGGGCTGACCAGAATCGAATTTGAGGACGGATTCGTCATCAGTGAGTCAAACACTATCGTTGGAGACCATAACCGTCACAAAATTCGAAAAGTACGGCTATCGTGACGAAGTGATATCTCGGAAACTATCAACATTTAAGAAATCTAAAGAAACGAAAAATATAATGTTGTGAATTTTTTTCAATTTAATATGTTATGATCCTTCCTTCATCAACGAAGGCATCTATTAACTCGAGAAAAAAATGACCGTAGGCTCATAAATTGTTTATGAAAAAATGGAATATTTCAATATTCCATATTATTGAAATTCAATTACACAAACAGCGGATTTTTTTTGGATTAAAAGATGTCATTCGCTAATGGAGAAACGGTATATGATGATGAAAAAGAAAAAACTCACATCACTTTACATGGCATTACATAAATTTTTCATTTTTTGTTAACGAAAAAAATTATTTTGAAAAAAATATTGCAATTTCTAAAACTTTTATGACATGAAATTTTCAAGGAGATATGTATACAAGAATGGCTTCACGAAGCGAAAAATGTTTACTAAAATTTTTTTTAAGTTAATATTAATGAAGGAAGTACGAGAAAATTTTCTTAATCAAGAATTGCATATTTTTAGCGTTAAATTAAAACGATAAATATTGTAGATATTTTTTTTTTGAGAATTTTTTTTCAGATTTCTCAAATATTAATAATTTTCCATATTTCGGCAAAAATCCAGATACCATTTTTTCATCTTAATTTCTTTATGACTTTTGAAATTTTCTTTATGCTACTAAGCGCTCAAAATGTACTTCTCTTGATATCATTACGAATCAAATCAGCTAGCATATATATTTTTAGGAACAGTATCGTTTGTAATTCTAACAATAATTTCATCACAAGTTTTCTATCTATCCCTATCCTCATTGCAATATTGACATGAACTAGTAATGTCCACAATTTTAGCCAACCAGAGAAACCCTACCTTCATAAATCATAAAAGTGTCATTCATCTCGAGCCATAAAATACAGTTCAAGATTCTATTGGTGTTTATGCTGCAAAAAGGCGTAAACCTTTGGGAGGCGTTCCAAAAAGCATAATTCTATTTGAAAAACATCTACAATTAGAGCAAATCAAGCAATTTTAAAAAAATGCTTGCACCAATTCAAAACTCGTAATATCACTGAACATTTGTGGATGAGTTACTTGAAATAAGAAGTCTCTCTAAAGCTGAATAGTCATTTAAAGAAAGTGTTTAATTTCAAAGTTCAATTTTTGGAATACTATCGATTTTTTTTTGAAAATCGAGACGAGATCTTCAAGTTCACTATCACGTCATTGTTCACCCAAAAAATGAAATGAATCCGACCTGTACTTCGGAATTGGAATGCACTGAAATTAGCACTGAAATAGCAGTGGTATGAACAAGGTATTGAACACCCTTAATTCAGTAATTTTCCAGATATTAATGGTATTCAATTATTGGAGAAATTTTTTAAAATAATAGCATATTTCACAAACGTGAAAATTAACAGCACATAACAGTAAGTTTTTTTTTATGATAATTTCATAATACCATCTGGAATATTTCGAGGGTGCAATTTAGAATTTTGGCACTCATGGCCCAACCATGGACCGAAGGAGAATTTTGGATGGCCGTTATGAAGGAACCGTTTGATATTTTTCAATACTGTTTTCATATTCGTGTTAAGCATAAAAAAAAGGATAATCGTGAGAAATTTCATCAATTTCGGGTGAAATTTCTTTTCGCTGTAGACATGTGAAAAAAGATTTCTGTTCAGTTTTTGGAAAAATTTTCTCAAAGAAATTCTTCAAAAAAAGAGTTATTTGACAATTTGACAAATGAGGAAAGAAATTTCAAACGTTGCAGGTTTTCCGCCAATTCAAATTTTTTTCAAGGTTCTTACCTTTCCTGAATTGAGCACTCAAAAATACTGTGATTAATCAAAAATCGTAACATCAAAGGTTATACTTAAGCGACTATAATCAATAGAATATTGATCAGAAATTACGTTGCACACCCTGTATCTCGCTTATGCTTCGGAAACGAAGCATATGTCATAAGCCAAAAATGATTCTCTGGGTGTCATCTACTATATATGTTTGTTCGGTATAAAATGAAACACCCTGTATATATTTATCTGTGTCAATACATTCACAAATTTACTTGAGCGGTTGTTTACTATATTATATTATATACTTTTGAAGTAACTCCTTGCTAGTCCATCAAAGTTACCCATAACACGCTGAAATTGTCAGTTCACGTTAGAACACTGGAGCCAAGCAGAGCCGAGTGCGGTTAGGACTTGTGATAGTGTCGGGGTAATCCCCGACAAATATGCGAGTAATAAACTGAGTTCAAAAATATAAGGAGTCAGATTTTAGAAACACCAATCTCCTCTTTATATCTTGAGCCATAACTGATTTCTATGATTTGTTATGAGTATCATATGAACCATAAAAATCATCGAAAAAAACATTTCAGAATTTTTGGAATATCTCTGAAATAACAGAAACCATAGATTTATAAACATAGATAGAGGGAGTATACGCAATTTTTACATGTCCCCAACATGGTTAGATTACGTTGTCGGATTGTGATATATTTTCAAATCCACAATTTTACTACATGCAATTCCTGATTAAATATGAAAATTTGAACATTTGGAATCCGATATTTTCTCTAATTGTTAAATTCAATAATAAACAGAATATTTATTATTTTTTGTATTTACTTGCTGATATCCAAGGTATGGCAACTTTTGCTCGCCTAGTTTCATCGGTTGTTTCACGTCGTTTGGCGCGCTTGAAGTTTGTTTTCAGAATTTCCGAAATATTGAGGTATTTATTTCAATTCATTTTGAGTTGATATGAAACGTCGAATCACTATGTGTCATATGAGAAGTGTTTCTTTGTTGTTTGTGGAGAAACTTGCGAATTGAATGAAATATCGTATCACTGATATGTTTAAATTTCCGCGCGCTTCTTGTCAAATTTGATAGTTTGCTTACTGAAAATGACATATGCTCCCTCTATCTGTGTTCATTACTCTGAGACAGAAACTAAGATATAGAGATATATTTGGAACTGTCATTCTTCAGAAACGCCCTGTAATTTGAAAACGAAAAAAATATGTGTGATCTGCTTTCTGATATCTGATTATTTCTAAAATAACATTGAGGGTCCATGAAGATTTTTTCTCTTTTATAGTTTTCGAGATGTTTTCAGTGAGCATCGGATTTGGGACACCCTGCACATTCTGATAATTTCACCCTTATATTTGAAAGGCGTGATTATATCCAGGTCCCAGCGAAACAAATCACTTTCCCTATCCTCAAGATGATTGTTCTTCCCGCTGATGCCGTGATTCCGTGCAATTTCGATGTATTTTCAGAAGTTCTTCGTTGGCGTCCAAACTCTTCGGCAATTCGTTCACTTGGTGATATCGATCCTCATGCCTTGCTATATCGGTTAGGGGGCAAACTAATATAGTAGATTAAGTGAGTAATCGAGGTATTTTCAGTAGAAACCCAATGCTTTATAGCTGAAGTAATGTGAATGTAGAGGTAATTTCCATCCAATATCGTGACAAAATCTGAAAATAACTGCGGGTTGTCACAAGTTCGGCTTTTTCCTCTGAGGGTACTAGAATACGATGAAGTGGGGAAAATATAATTGGATTTATGGTTAATTGTTTTCACTTACAAACTTTGGAAACTTCGGAGCGTCTTCAGTAGAACGAATCTAAGTTTGGATATCTTATGATTGATAATTCCATTGGGTAATATGTACCGTTACATTTGACCACCCCAATATTTGTCCCAAATGTCATACACAAATGTCAAATATCACCTGTATTAAATTCGAACAAGAAGCTTCTTACACTAATTTTGTCATGGCAAACAACGCACCTTTTTACAATTTATTTAGAACATGCTTTCAGAAAGGACTTTTTGACTCTATACAGGGAGTTTTATTAAACACAACATACACATACCGGGTGGCTCAAGTTGTCGTATAAAGGCAATATCTAGCTTATTTGACAAGATAATACAAAAATAAAAATAATTGCTTCTTTCAATAACATAAAAGTACCTTACCAAAGATTAAAAAAAAAGGTTTTTACATTTGACAGACCTTTGGTAGCTACACCTCACTTTTTATTTCCAAATGGCACCCCCTTTATATTGTCAGTGAAAATTGCGGAATACAACGATATTACATACTTGATATTTTTTAAGTAATAACAACAAAAACATTAATATTCTGTGACTTCTTCCACGTAATTTAATTATCCATATAAAAATAAGATGCCTCCACCCATGTTTGTAAAAACCTCACATATGAAATGTAGATGAATTTTTGTTTTTAAAAACGGAGTTTTTTATAACCAAAAACTTGCTTCAATTGTTTCTTCGTTGTTTGAATTGCATAGTTGGTATTTTGGTTGCAATTCATACTTCACAAAATGTTAATGTTTCTGTTATTATTGATACAAAAAATACCAAGTATGTGCTATCCACTGACAATATACAGGGGGTGCTATTTGAAAATGAAAAGTGAGCTAAGCGCTACTTGTAATCAAAGAAAATCCACTCTAATTTCTCCACAGCACTCTTGATCACGAATTTTAATGAACGCTCGTTATGAATATGCTAAGGTGCATAACTGTCAAGGTACATAGAAGAAAAAGAATTTGTCAACTGTTCAGTTTCCCGTCTGGATGTAGTCGATGGCTATATGAGGCATCGTACATTCTCTCTCAAGTATAAAGGTAACGTACTATGTATTTCTTCCAACTGTATATTTTGTCAGTGCATTGAGCCTTTTATTAATTACATATCATACAAACATTAGTTCTCTTGTGCTCTCCACCTGCTCAACAATAAAATAACCTCAAAACATAACACAGTGGGAATATCTTAGAACATAGATTATTGTAACTTTTAAGGTACATATATACATAGATTTTCCTTGTTATTCTGAAGGTAACTTCCTGACATTATAGTTTGTTTTCATTATTAGTTTTTCAAATTGTCAAAGTTTGAACGTTCACATATCATTAATTTATTTATATGAAAATGACGAGTTAAATGGAAAACTCTTGTACGAAATGAAATAAACAACGACAATAAATGGTTGGAGATCAATATCAGAGCTATTATGTTTGGCTGCAAGCTGGATTCGTTTTTATCATCGAAAATAAAATGAAAAATCGAGAGAAGAATATTCAATATTTATCGCCAACGAAATTTCATTTATTGTGTCAAAAATACTATTTCGGTCACCAAACGAAATGGAAAAATGAGTTTATGATAGATTTTGATGAAGTATTTCATTTCCAAGGTTGAAATCGTATTTCTTATGGTTGGAAAAATTTCGATGTGAAGCTCATTATGAAAATTTAAACGTGCAGAATCTGAGAAAATGAAAAATAAATAAGTGTTACTTCCTTTTCAAGAATCTACTGTTGAAATATATCGACAAGTCAAAAGCTCACCTTGTATATACATCTCAACCCCATCCAAATTATAATAACGGAAATATGGGGTATTTCTTTCCAATAATTTTAATGAATTTTTCTCGAACCTGATGACTATCTTCACGAAATTTCTCACAAAGCTGGGAGAGATTACAAGGGCGTAGATCTTTATTTTTTCTTGGGGGAAATCGAAAAAAATTTTTGACACGTCTACTCCTATGTGTAATGCGAGAATTAGAGGTTTGATGACGAAGATCAAACCAAATCACTCGAAATAATAGCATTTTTTTTATTACTGATTCGATTGTTCTTTCCTTATACAGGGTGTTCCAAATTGGAGGGATAAAGAAGATAGAATGAGATATTCCTTGGATAATTTAAAAAAAAAAAGTTCTATAGACATGGGCCCGCAAACGCTTTTTTTCGAGATACACTCTGCTTCTTGTAATCCTACTTTTTTTGTGATGCTCATACTAGATTATCAAATCATTAATTTTCGCTACAAGGTGAATAAGAACCTAAACTCATAATTAATTTATTTACCACAGCTTACTAACTGGATCTTTATAACATAATAATATGGATTTTCTAGGATTACTAGCAAGGGCGTAGGTAGATCTTTTTTTTTTCTTGGGGGGGGGGTAATCGAAGAAATTTTTTTGACGACATTGTTTACTCATATCAATATACTATCTATAATGTGAGAAAAAAAAGTTTGATAACGAGGTTTGAACCAAATTATCCGAAACAATATTTTTTACTTATCAATTCGATTGTTTTTATCTTATACTGGATGTTGCTGAATTGGAGTTACTAAGGCAAATGATTCCTGGGATAATTTTAAAAATAAAATGGCCCGCAAACGTTTTGTTTTCGAGATACAGGGTATTTCTTATAGTCCTACTTTTTGTGATGCTTAACCAGTTTATCGAATTCTTATTAACTTATAATTAATTCATTCATCATATTAATGACCTTATTGGATCTTTATAATAATTTGTTGGATTCTCCTGAGATTTACTATAGAGAGCTGTTTGAATTTTTTCACGAAATCGATTGCAGATACGGTAAAACTACAACTACCAAAAAGTGAAGTACTGAATCAGAGATTCTTTTTGAATTTTTCTGAACTATCAGTGGTTCACAAAAAAAATAATTCTGGAGGAAAGAAGCGGGCACCCTTCCAGTAAAAATTCACCCTGTAGATTCGCATTTAAAATTAGGATATCACGTGATGCGAACTCATATTATAGCAGTTTGTTTCTTGAAATGATCCGAGAAATCTGTCATTTTCATTTGTACCTCCAATTCAGGAACACCCTGTAGATTTAGGTACTTAACTCAAAACTGATGACTTCACAAATAAATTGCAATTTTAAATGAAACACAATAAATTTTACAACACAGCCCAGATAATTTCGAAATTTTCTTCTTAAAATTGGTAGCAGATACAACTAAACTACAATAAACCAAAAAGTGTAGTTTTGGGCCAGAGTTTCTTCTGCATTTTTTCAAACTACCAGTGGTTCAATGAAAAAAATTGTGGAAGAATGAATCTGTTATCTCTTCTAGAAAATTTATCATCCTGCAGATGATTCAATTCAAAATTAGCATATCACATGATGAAATGATAAAAACTTCAAATTGTTATGGACTCTTTCTCTTGAAATAATCCGAGGAATCTGTCATTTCTGTTTGTACCTTCAATTCAGGAACACCTTGTATAGTCAATTCAAAACTGATGTCTTCACAAATACATTGCAATTTGAATGAAAGACATTAAATTGTACAACATGGCACAGACTATTTTTTGATGCGAATAATTCAGTTCAGTTCTTCGATAACTGCAGTATTGAAATATTGTGGATAGAATGATACAAAAAACTGAAAACAATGGCTAAAACGATGATGAATACAAAAATCACAGATGGCAAAACTAGGGTCAACGCTGACAAAGCAGATAGATGTAGAAAAATAATAAAGCTAGGACATAGACGTATTTGTAGTGCAATGAGACTTATCATTTTGAAAGCGATAATAAACTCATAAACCGTGAAAGGGTCCGATTTTTTACTGTCATTTTGATCTCAAAGAAAAGTAAAATGATTATTGGATCATTTCATGGAAAAAATTTCGTTGTTCGTCGTGCGAAAATTCTGAAGTTTTATATTTTGGAAATCTTTGAGGGAGGAGTTAATTACCACTTCCATTTCTACGACCTTGAAAGATTAAACATATGTGGATGCAATTCCACTGAAACGAATTTGTAATCATGGAAATCTAGGGTATTTCTTTTACAATATTCTTCTCGAATTTGCTATGATTCTGACAATATAATCAGCTTCAAATGCTTAACGGAGCTGAAAATTCATATAAACACCCAAAATTTTAACTCCGCCAATTTCAATGCCACGGTAATATTAGATAATTTTTTTTCTGCCGATTAGGAAAATGTCGCCGGATTGATGAATCTCGAATTGATTAAGCCTCCTCGTTAATATTCGACAACAATTTTAACGAGCCGTCAACTTGTCACAAGCACAAAAAAAATGAGTTACATGAAACAATTTCATCGTGTTATCGTTAACCCCGAATCAACAGCAAACAACCAATTATTTTCAACTCCCTTCAACAAGTTCAACGTTCCCTTTTTTTATGGCACCTCAGTACTGAGTTTCAATTCGAAACCATTTCACACACCAATAAAGTAAGTTAACGAATGTCGGTTCGTTATACTAAATGGAAACCCCTTTTTCCGTTTATCTTGTAGAATCCTCGTGTTTTCAAGCGTTCGTCAAAAGTGACTACGGCCTCATTCCAGAAAGTCGAATCACTCTCTGCCAGAAATGGAATCTGATTTCATTCAATTACAGACGAAGAGAAGAAAGAGGAAAAAATTAAATTTTTTATTAGGAGCATTCCTAAAAATAATACAGGGTATTTTACAGATTTTGTCCTCACTTGATGGAATTTTATAATCAAAGACAATACAACCAATTAATTCTCACAAATTTTGTTATTTAAATTAGTTAATAAAAGAAATGAATAAAACGCTTGACTGTATGTTTCACAATTTTTAATGAAATATATAAAATCTTGTTTACATGCATGTTTCGGGTTTCATCCCATTTTCAAAACTGAATATAAATATAATAGTATATTCTAAAACAAGTTGCAGAATGGGCTCCTATTCCAACACGAATGCGAAATTCGAAAACGAGCGACGAAGGAGCGAGTTTTGGAACGCATGAGTGTTGGAATTGCCTTCTGCAACGAGTATTAGACGATATTTTCTCTATTTTGGTCAAGTTTTGCGAAACATTGTCGAAATTCAATGAAAAATTCAGATTATATATCCTAGTGACTTTTGTATTGTATCTTGGCAGTTGGTGTGACTGTTACGAAAATTGACAGATTACGGAATTTGAATATGAATCGTATGTTTCGAATTTAGACATAATTTACAATTACACATTAAATTCGTGAATTATGTCTGACGAAATCGATTGAACACTACCAGAATTATGAGAATTTGCGAATATGTAGCAAATGATTTCTCTATATCCCCAAATTATATTATATTGACAATTATTGACGTTTGTTGAAATTTGATAGGATTGGAAGTCAGCATAGACAACCACAAAACGAAAAATATATCTGAAAACGATGCTGTAATGAGTTCATTACAGCACTGTTTTTTAGAACTGTAATGAACTCATTACGATACAGAAATAGAGAAAATAATATACACAAGTAAATATCGATTACTAGGTGACAGGCGCAAATCTAATTGATCGTTTAAAATTGGGAGATTTTGTTTGAGAGCTCAGGGTATTTCTAAAAACTCCTTCCTCACCAACAGAAACTAATATAGAAGTGGTTGAAAGGGTACCTCATACTTTGGCTTCATCAGTGTTCACTAAAACTAAAAACAGAACTAACAAACTGAACAGGAATAACATAGTATATAAAATTGATTGTGGAGTTTGTGAGGGGTCTTATATCGGAAAGACTGGGACAAACTCAGAGAGATTGCCAGAATTTGAAGTCTTCGACTAGTCTGTCTACTCACACAGTTGAGACAGGTCACCGCATGAATTTTGAGGACGCTACAATATTAAGAACGGTAGATAATAAGTTTAAACGCTTATTTACTGAGTCTTTGGTGATTAAATATTTAGATACTTCGTTGAATCTGGTCACACAGTCAGAAAGTGTTAGCGCCATCTATTGTAATGTGGTTGAGCAAATAATGAATAAAAATAATTAAATGAGATAAAAATGAAGTGATGAATATTAAAAATAAAATGATGATAATTTTAGTCTTACCGAAATAGTATAGCTAACACAACGCGGTTGTGGTCGACTGAAGTTTCAGTAGTTTTAATTTGTTGTCGGTGCAAATTTTCATAGTTTCTGACTGTTTACGTTCTTGTCGCCATTTGTTTTTACAGATATTTATTGTGTACTTTGAAGATAATTGAACTGTGAGTTATACCTATTTTTAGTTTTCAATTGTATGACTTGGAAGTGTTATTTAAAGATGAATCTCATTGTTATGGTTCTGCCTAATTTTTCATTGTTAGGTTCAGATTAATTTTAAGTTCAGATTTAGATGACTAATGAGTTTTTTGGTTCTTCATAGTCTTTCATTATAAAAAATTATTTCCAGTGCCCTGAAGATGTAAATGATCGAAAGCTAGGCCAAATTTAATAAAGAGCTTAATAAGACCTTATTTTATTCGAGACCACGTGAAACATGAAGTCTATGCCAATGCACTACAATCAATTCAAGTCCTTCAAAAAGGAATTCGTGAAGTTATTGAGAACGTACAGCCGCAACTCTGAGAATTCGTCATTGACAATTTCATGAATAGCTCATTCTGCTGCAACCGTAGCCAAGGCGGCTAGTTGGACGATATCGTTTTCCAACGTTAATAACATACCTTCTCTTCAGAATGAAGTAAACATTCACTTCTTTCAAAATATAAGTACTCTTTTTTTTTAAATAAAAGTGAAACCTCTTAGTGAAAAACCCTTAACTACCAATTTTTTCCTACAAACTTTATTGAGCGAGATTCAATGAAGTCCGACAGAATTAAATGAAATTAGTAGTTACATGAATGAATTCAGAATCTTGAGTTGATAAAAAGTAGAACTTCTGTTTTCAATTCATTTTGTATTATCTCAGAATGGCAGCTATTATTCAGGCTGAGCACGACAACACAATAGCATCCCTTTGTTTTGTTAAATTTGTCTATAGAATTCCGGATGATAGCCTTGTTTTTCGGCCTGTCGCGGATGTTTGACAGAATTTGTCACAAGTTGTTGATGAACATTTTGCTTAACGGTGGAAAATATTCCTGAATTTGCTCTATGGCCTTTTATTCTCATACTATATATAGTGTAGGAAGCAGACGATGTGATGCCGGAAATTCGGCTTTTGTTTCGTTGTCAGAATTTATTTTGAAAACAAGCAGGGTATGTTATCATCATATGTTTAATTTAGATGGACTATTCTATAAATACTTTCGCATTTCAGAAATAACTTTTTATAGTCAATACTTCTTTATAATGAATGAATTAACTGAAACTATGCAATTGAATGCACGGCTAATGACTGAATAAACATAAAGACAGATATATATCTCAGAATTTTTTTATTTGTAATACAGTTTTTCCTCATCAGTGTCTTAGTTCAAAAAACTGAATTCATAAAATTGTATTCATTCCACTAATTTGCATTTGAGAACACTGTTGGCTAAGTAAAAGAAATGCCACTTTGGTAGTATTTACTGAGAGTAATCTTAACAGAAGAGGTCATAGCTCTTTTTTCTTACTCTTCTGTGAAATGAATATGCAAATCACCATTCACAATTGAAATAACAATTTTCGAGAATATAGTTTCAATTTAGTTCAGTCTAACACAAATGTACAGTTTTGGATCATCTATTTTTCTTTTGGTTGATCTCAATATTTATTTATAGACAAAAAAGTATACAGGCTGCTTCGAAAAAATTTTGTATTCTTTATAACCAGGGGTGTTCGAAAATACCCCATTTATGATGAACAATTTTTCGTATTTTATGAGTTACAATTTTTTAATTGTTTCAGCGTTATCTACCCCATCATTTAAAAAAAACCTATATTTTTTGCGACATGATAATTTCGAATGATTTCTTCCAAACGTGGAATGATGAGTTTTTAATATCAATACAAATTGTTCAAACATTTTTGAAATGAAGAATTCAAGTTTATTGTGTTTATTGAACTTTCAACAAAACATAATTTCCATAGGTTCTGGTGGGCTTCAACAAAAAAATGGGTATGAGGATATTTTGACATGATTTTGATTTTGAATTGTAGGTATCTGATTCTATGATCGATAAATCACATAATGTACCTACATCGAAATGATGTTACTCTATATTATGTATAACAGTTTTATATGAAATAATTAATAAGTGTGAAAAAGAATCAAACATTGGTGCAAATAATATGAACTACCAAGAACAATCATTGCCATAATCTTTTTAGTGAAACTTATGATACCTCAAACCAAAAAGTCCATATTTCATAACATATCGGTCATAAATATTTCCTTTGCTGGCTTTACTGATCAGAGGTCTATAAGCGCTCGTTCATTCATGCATCCTTTGTAACTTTGAAGACCACATATCATTCTTTTTTCAAATGCCAATTTTCATCTTATATTAGGTGTATCCATCAATTATTTTCCCACTGAAACGCTTTATTTATCTGTAGCTCACGTTGTATGAGTCCGATCGGATTCCACTAGATGGTGTTAGAAAGATGGGATTTCGTACTACAAAAACTTCTGTGATAGTTCTGCTATTAGTTCATTCAGTTTAGTTTGAGTGCGCATCAAAAATGGACACTAGCAAAGAGAAAATACGCTATATTTTACAGTTATTCTTCGATAAAGGCAAAAATGCAA
Source organism: Harmonia axyridis (assembly GCF_914767665.1). NCBI lineage: Eukaryota > Metazoa > Arthropoda > Insecta > Coleoptera > Coccinellidae > Harmonia > Harmonia axyridis. Next base: position 55,084,949 of record NC_059502.1, on the reverse strand, counting down.
GCCAGGCGGCTGAAAATGTCAATAGTGTTTGTTGGTCTTCTTACTGTAAAGGCCAATCTGGAGTAATTTTGATTTCGTCGATTTCGTTCCGGTAATTTCAATGTCAAAGGCTAATTGCTGAAAATTTCGATAAAACTGTGGACATTGTCAAGTCCGATTGCGATGCAAGCACTGTCTCGATTGCCGAATATTGCACAAACACTGTTTGGAACCATTTGCATAAGGCTGGTCTCAAGAAGAAGCTTGATGTTTGGCTCCACTTGAGTTAACGCAAAAAACCTCATTGACCGAATTTCTATTCGGGACTCGTGGCAACAAAATCGACCCATTTTTGGAGCAGTTGGTGAAAGGTAGTAAAAATTCGCTTTAACAGAAGCTTGTGAAAATTGACCGTCTCAATTTTTTGCCAATAGGGACGAGGATTTCTATGGAAGAGTCATAATGATATCACTTATAAAATGGCAAAAAGTTATCGACTAAAACGGCGCATATTCGACCTGAATTGGATAATTTCAACTTTGGTATAATGGTTTTTTTTTCACAATTAACAATTATACCTCAACTTTAGCTTTGGAATTAATTGAAAAACGAAATTTTGAACGGTCATATTATCGAAAAACCTAGTCGAATTTTGACTAATAAACGAAGTGAACTACGACATTCGAAATCCGAACCTACCCTGTAAGTTTTAAGTTTCAACCTGTATATTTCAAGCCCTTTCGAAAGTTTTTTTTGTATACGGCCAGACGGAATTGAATTTGAGGACAGATTCGTCATCGGCGAGTCAAACACCATTCCGAGCATAAAATTGGAGAATTACAGACATTTTGAACTCTATGAAATTGATACTTACTTCCAAAAGACATCAAAACCTAAAAATAAAATATGAGATATTCAGAGAGCTTGATCATTACAGAAATACAGTATTTCTATACAATATAGAGGGCTAATGAACACGTGGAAATACGCATCAAGCAGTTCGTTTATCCGCCAATTGCCTCGGGAAATTGAGGAAAATGCCAGGTATCGGAAAAAGTATAATATTCATTGCCATTACCTTAGGTTCAGTAGTCATAACTTTTCCTATTAAAAAAGAGATCGTTTGGGAGGATTTCGATACCGTGCCCTTAGAAGAATATTGTGTAGATGTACATTCGATTGGAAATTATAGGAGGGTTCAGAAGGAAGTGTTGTCTGTCATCTTTGAAATGCGAGATTTTCTGATAGATTGTATGTCACCTATATCTGAAGCAAGTTACTTCATTTGAAGGTGCAGACTTGTTCCCTTCTAAGGGTGTTTTGTTACACCGCTTCTCTCGCAGTTGATTATTGTGAAAAGTGAAATATCGAAATGTGTGATAGATACAACATTTCGATACCAGGTGAAATTTACCCCCAGAAAGAATTATTTCTTCTGAGACTTATTCTGGTAGGAGAATGATTATTGAAGGCATATATCATTGCATATAATCAAGGGATTTATGTAGGATCCAATTATTGTTCCCTATAAATAATTGAGATGGTCAACAGGATGCTTGGAGACCTATTAGTTTCTTCAAATGTCGAGGGCATGACAGTTTCAATGAATTTACAGGGAACGAATTTTATTATACATATAATGTAAAAAGGATGTGTAATTCTTCGGGGTGTCGAAGATGTGTCATGTCGGTTGTTAATCTTAAGACACTTACTGGGGTTGGGAAAGTTCGAGAACAAGACGGTTATACCAGATGTGTCACATCTGTGTATCAGGTTCTAGTCCTTCGAGAATATTCGATTTCCAGGAATCCGCGAAGATCTTTGTGGGCGGTACGGCAAAACTCTTATTGGACTAGGGGATGGTACTTTCCCTGAGGGTGTGGTCAAGCCGGAAGGAGGGAAGGATATTCAGAGTGGATGGGGTAAGTTGCGGTCAGGGGACGAAGTAAGTTCGAGTCGATAGTCAGTTCAAGTTGAGTCGAAGACGAGTAAAGTTCAAGTTAAGTCGAAGTAAGAGTAAGTTCAGTCGGTCAACTCAAGACGTGAGACAAAAAAAGGTTCGCGGACAAGATTAAGACGAGTCGCGAACGAATCAAAGACGAGACGACTGAAACTTGTAATAAGACAAAGACGTGAAATATCGAAGACGACTCAAGTAATTAACATTAGAGTCAAAGTCACGGAGAAAAAGACGAAAGGCCAGGTTATCGAATCATACCTCTAGACGATCGATTAACCAAGCCTACATTTATGTTAATGAACGACTTTTCAAAAGATGACTTTATTGACAGGTGAATGATTAGAAGCAAGACTACAGATTGATTAACAGAAAGACTGACTAGCTCAAAAGACAATACATTTGGTATTCATAATATAGTCTTATATCTAATGATTAATGAAATGGTGTGAACATAGGCATGTGCAAAATTGAAAATTCAGCAAAATAAAATGGGTAGAAATAGCGTTGATAATTTAACCTAAATGATAATATGATAATATCCAATATTCAAAAGGTACTCGAAAATATGTCGTTTGATTAGAATGAGGCCATATAACATAATCATTCAGGGTGTCTCATTCAAAAGTGTCCACCCTCAATAACTCAACAATGAATCAGAATTTGTGAAAACTCTCAGACAGGTCGATTTTTGATGACAGGGGAAGATGATCTGGGATACAAAGCTTGTTTCTACTAGCAATCCTCTGGAGAGGGTTGCAACCTCATCGGAAATTTGAATTGGGAAAGTGGGTAGTTTTATAGCATCAATGTATGCATGGATTCAAATTTGTATGAACCTGCAGTTTGTGTTTTATAGAGTAAATATTCACAAAGTTACATGGTTTTTTTATGGAATTATGGTACCGATAAAATTGAATGAAACAGAGATGTTCTAATGATCATATTATTTCTATTGAAAGAAGATTAGTTTCAATTATTATTATTATTAGTGGAAATTAACCGTAAATTTTTGTGGAGAGCTTAATTGAAAAAAAATCGAATGAGCGATTCGCGATGCAGCCAACATTGAAATTGGGGCCTCGGTTTTTATGGCCAATTTTTTGCCGGTGTGTGTTTCTTCTCATCAGTACCACTTCACACAATAAGTTTCGTTCCTAACTAGTAAAATCACAATTTTTCCCAAAAATTCGATTCAATTCATCAACATAGTCACCTTCAAGAGTGATTAAGGTGCTTCAAGGCTCCTTTAACTTTTCTTTACCTTTTCTGTGAAAAGATTCGTCTTGAATCTTGGCCCTCGAAATATAGGCTTCGTCCTCGGCAGTCACTTCCCCATTCATTTTTTTCGATATTATACTTTCTAAGGGTGCAAGGATGAGACATTTTCACCTGAAAATATGCAGTTATTTCGAACTCCTTAAAAGAATTGAGACTATGTTTCTGTTTTTTCACGTAGTCTCCATTTTTTTTTTGTCAATATGAATATGTCCAATTATTTTGATGATATTTCCGATTTTGCTTATCTTCAATTGATATTCTTAGTAGGTATCAAGTGTAGTTGAGTAATCTCATGCCTGTAAGCGTAGAAAGTATACAGCCAAGCTTCGTAGAAAAGCATTTAGAAAACTATTTATTTTAGGTTCAACATGTCTCAACAAACAGTAGAGACTACTCACTAGGCTATCTGATAGGCAAACAACCAGGGCATCCATTCAAATTAATAGACTTATTGAAATTTTTTAACGGTCATTTTGAAAAATGATGTGTCTTTCGGGTCACCTATAGAGTGATCTGTACAAATGAAGTATAAAACTTTCAGGGAATTCAATAAAAATAATTCGTATTATCTCGAACAGTTTTCAAGATAACAGTATATTCATGAAATTTGTCGATAAAAGTGGCCTACGTTAAAAAGTACCAGGGATAAATAATGACAAATGCGGTATTTCATGGAAATTATGAGCTGTCACGACTCACGAGCAGAGCTTCGGGTGATGGTGAGACTGCTGACGGGATACTGTCGGTACAAACATCATTTGTACCGTATGGGAAAGTCAGCAGATGGGATTTGCAGGCTCTGTGGTTCAGAAGCAGAAACAGCCGAATACATGGTGGTGGTATGCAAGTGTCCACAGCTGGCTGGCCTAAAAATCATTTATATAGGGAAGCCGGTCCTGGATACCCGAGAGGTAACGGCCAAGGCCCCTAAGGAGGTTGTCAGTTTTATTAACGTCATTGACGACCGCCTTGGGTTTCCATGAATGATCTACATGGTCGCAGTTCCCGGAAGGCTTACCGAGCCACAACGACCCCAGTTCATATAATAATAATAATGTGCATTATTTAAAAATTGAGCATGCTCATTTAAAGAAAAACATGGTGGTATCGTGTTTCAAATCAGCCTGTAAAGTCAAAAATACTTTAGGATTATGTGCTGGGTACAGTCAATTCCGACAAAATTTGAATCATTCTTCTAGCCAAAAATTTCCGAAAGTCATTGAAAGATTGAGTATCTACTATTGACACATCCTGTATATATAGGGTGTTTTTTCGAGGTATATAACTTTAAGTTGGCATTACTGTTCAAGGTAGCGACCAATTTAACAGCTGTCAAGTGATTTATTCTCAGTTTGGTTTGGCAATTCATCATGAATAGACTCATGCCTGAACAACGCTTGCAAATAGTGCAATTTCATTTCGAAAATAATGGTTCTGTGCGGAATACGTATCGCGCACTACGTCCATTTTATTTTGTTTAGCGATGAAGCGCACTTCTGGTTGAATGGCTACGTCAACAAACAAAACTGCAGCATTTGGAGTGAAGCTAATCCTCAAGTGTATGTCGAAACACCGTTACATCCAGAAAAACTGACTGTTTGTGCGCTTTATGGGCTGGTGAAATCATTGGTCCGTACTTCTTCAAAAACGACGATGGCCAGAACGTTACAGTCAATGGTGATCGGTATAGAGCCATGATTACTAACTTTTTCATTCCTGAATTGAACAACGATGATGTCCAGGAGCTGTGGTTCCAACAAGACGGCGCAGCATGTCACACAGCTCGTGCCACAATCGATTTATTGAAAGACACGTTTGGTGACCGCCTAATTTCACGTTTTGGACCTGTGAATTGGCCTCCAAGATCTTGTGATTTAACACCGCTAGACTACTTTCTGAGGGGCTATGTAGAGTCATTGGTCTATGCGGATAAGCCACAAACCCTTGACCATTTGGAAGACAACATTCGCCGTGTTACTGCCGATGTACGGCCACAAATGTTGGAAAAAGTCATCGAAAATTGGACGTCCAGATTGGACTACATCCGAGCCAGCCGTGGCGGTCATATGCCAGAAATCATATTTAAAATGTAATGCCACAAGATTATCTTACGGATAAATAAAATTCATGTCAATCGAATAATCCATCGTTGTTTTATTGCAATTTAAAGTTCTATAGCTCTAAAAAAACACCATTTACTTTGCGGTGTAATACGAAATGGAAGTTGAGTGAAAGAGTATACATCTACTTCTCCACTATCCTTTTTCATGTGGAAAGTTTTTTTTTCGTGAAAAGTTGAAATGAGATTACGATAAGAAAAAAACAAGCAGCATGAACTGATGAGAAACCGATTTATCTATTACCTACCACTAAAGTTTCGACAAAAGTTCTTCAACAGATTTTGCCTATTCAAAAATGAAAGTGGGTATTTCTTGTTGGAAATGATTCGTTATAGCTGTCGTCTATGTCAGTTCGTGAAGTTTGCCATGAATCGAAATTAGTAATTGAATTGAAACTATAGATCTTTCTGATTCGTTATGAAGGAGAGCTCACTTTATGTTCCTCCATGATGAGACTCTCGTACAGAAATTGAATTTATGTGTTGTTACTTTCGGCTATGTACTAAACTCGATTTAAGCTTTAAACTCCCCAATTCGAAAATGAGAATCTGGAAACATTACAGCACTAACGTAATTGGAAATCTCATAATAATGGTTACGTACAGTTCTCTTCGATATTTTCGAAATTGATGATGAAATATTTACCAAAAATATAAGTAGATCTGCACTGAGGTGTTCGGAAACTCGTATTCCGCATTTCGTTTTTTTTTCTGTCTCTATGGCGGTTTTTTTAAATTTCCTTACCAAATGTTTGATGAATTTTTTCTGATTCTGAGGGAAATCATTCTATTTTTTGAAAAAAATATCGAGGGAATATTACTTTTTCACACAGTTTTTATAGTTATATACCATTATTTATGTTGTTGGTCCCTGGATCTCTCAAATCATATATAGTTCATTCAGGAATTATTGACATCCCGGGCGGCTGTTGAAAATCGAAATTAAGTCGGTAGTGGCTCATTACATTACTCATAATATTTTGATTGCCAGAATTCGAGTTGTTATTATCAATATCATTGACAGAAGATGCATATTTTGAATGAAGTTCTGTTTATGTTATTGCTTTTCATCTATAAAATTACGAAACTAATTTTATCACTTTTGAACATACATCGATTAGTTAATTTGAGCATTTCTGCCAGCTTGTTGAAAGAGTTTTGGAGAGAAAAGAAAGCAAGTCATTACAGCCTGGTTTATAAGTGAAAGAAAACTTGTGAAATACGATATTGAAAGAATTATTCTTTGATTTTATTTTTACTAAGATCAAAAGCAACATTTTTATTAATTTGGATAAAAATTTTTCATCTGACCAAAGAGCACCTAGATATCAATCAATGGAATACAACATTATATAAATTAATTAGTTACATTTTCAAAAATGTGATCGAAGAATTAAAAAATATAATATATTATAATTTTGTGGCGAATACAGATAACAATACAACAAAATGTGAAATTCATTTATCTGAATGAAAATTGAATATTTGAAAATGGTAGTCAGATTCAATAGTGGGCCCAAGAGAGCTACCGAAAGGTTTGCCAAGTATATCAAAGGATAAAGATACACAATTTTGACTGCTGAAATAATTGTTGGATTTTTACATGAATGGATTTAACTCTTGACAGTGGTGATCATAAGCATAACTAAAAATCTATTAATGGAGAATTATTTAAAAATTCAGTTGTTGAACAATTAATACCTTCTCTGTAGTTATTTGGCACCAAATGTGATACAAAATTCCAAAAAAAAAAGTTTTTTCAAACTTACAATAACAACGTCATATTTCACCTGACAGCATCATCGAAAAGTTCTACTTTTCCTCCGCCAGATTGGAACAACAAAAGCTTCCTTGGGATTGAAAAATATCAAGAAGTACTTCTTCGAGATATAGAAGCTGGAATGGTACGTACGTTGGACTACTTTAGTTGAATTTATAAAAACCTGGGTCCTGGGTTGGAGTTTTGTTGTCAAATAAGCCAAACCACCCCTAGAAATCAGTCTTAGGGTCTCGTGGGCAATTGTAACGTTACAAATCCGTTTACATAATAAAAATTATTCGACTGTGTTCGACAAAATTCGGTATTGCCAAGATTAGGAAATCACTCTGTACACAACTTATTCCAGATTCTCCGGAAATTTTGGCCTTTCGGTTGACTCAAAGAAAAAGGTATATGTACCTAGGTATTATCAAACTAGCAAACAGTAAATGACATTCCCCAACATCTAATACAACTTCATAATAAGCTTCTGAACAATTTCAATTTATACATTTCATTATTACTGCTAAACTCATTAGCAATTTTATCGAGAAGTAACTTTGAATTTAGGTTAATCACCTGTCATCTTGGTGTGTTACAGCGTATCGCATCGAGATGAAAACTCAATTTGTCGGAAATAAAATAGATTGCTGCTCTCATCGCAGTATTTTAGGAATTATTTTTGAAGGACGATAGATCGAGATGTAGAAAAAGTGGCCATGTTTTGTTCAAGATGAAATAAGTGATTTTTCCGAAGAATAAGATGTTTTTACTATGAGATTATACAAGGTGTTTCATAAATATTTGGACATGCTTTCAGTTCTAATACCTACAGAAAATTTGGACCGTCTGAATCAGTGTTGACATTGTCTATTCGTTTAGGAGAGACATTTATAGAACAATTCATCAATTTTCTAACATTTTCAACAGATATAACTCTTCAATGTTCTGATAGATTTTCATGAATTCAGACGTAGTATTAATCAATAGCACAGGCGGAAAAATTTCAGATATTGCATCTGAAGAAACTTTCTGTACATAATTTTTTTTTAAATAGACTCTTCGCTTAAAAGGTAGATTGAATATTCTATCAAATAAGCATATACGGCAAATAGCCGTATTGTTACGTTTCATATTTACATTTTATTTTATGTAGCATCAAATATCTAAACTTCAAATCATTGTGAATACGGACCGAAATCTGAATAATGCGTGGATCCTTTTTTCACAAAAATTGAATGCGTTTCATGTATATATTATTTCAGCCATATACAGGGGAGTCTTTGACTTGTACATATATTTTAACCGTAGATTCTTGAGGTCAAAAGAAACACTTTTTACATTTACCATTTTTTCCGATTCGGCTCGGTTGAAAAGATATGGTCATTTTAAGTTTTCATAATGAGCTATGCCGATCCTGGAAATCAGCCCACTGAAGTTTTCCCAAGCATAAATTTATACCATTTGAACTTTGGAAATGGGTTACTATATTAGCAAAACAAGCATAAACTCACTTTTTCCATTCCCTTTGGTGACCGAAGTATTATTTTCAATATAATAAATGAGTTATAGCAATTTCGTGGGAGATAAATATGTTGATTATTTTTCTCTTGATTTCTATTTTATATTCGATAATAATAAAAAATTCAGCTTGCAACCACCCATATTAAATCTGATATTCATATCCAATCATTTATTTTCGCTTTTTCACTTCGTTTCGTACAAGAGTTACTTATTCATATAACCTTTCATTTTCATATAGGTAAATAAACATAAATGATAATCATCTGTGGACTTCCCACGTTGCCAAGTTTACAATCACAAAACACTATAATGACAAAAAAACCTACAGAATAATAAGCTAAATCTATGTACCTATGAATACTAATCATCTCTCATCTGTAATGTTATGTTTAAAGGTTATGTTATGTTTTGTCAATAAAATTCAAGAAACCCAACAAACGGTTGAAGTTTTGTACATTACTAGAAATTTGGGTTAATTGCTGATTGAGTATATTTTGTTATCTAGAGGTCAGCAAAGAAGTGGTATTCAAACTAGTGTTCAATTTGAATTCTTGTTATCATGGAATCAGTGAGAAAAGTTTTAAATTTTTAAGGTAGCAAGAAGTGTAAGAACGCTTGTATTTTGGATTGAATGAACCCAGAATACTTTATCTAAGTACCTACACAATAACTTAGCTCGAAAATGAAAAGGCAGTTTCATTAATGGTTTTATGTGGAAGATGGAATCACCTCTGTATCACACAGAGGTAATTTTGTGATGGAAAAATTCCGATTTTATCTTGTTAAAAATAACAATAGTGTGAGGAGGAATAAATAATTTCCAGAAGGAATTGAATTTTTTTCCTTTTTCATCCTAGAAGCTTATAAGTTTCATGAATCTTTGAAAATTGAATTGAATTTGAAAATGAGTTTCGATTAGAATAATTCAAAATAGAATATTAACTTTAATGAAATATCTTCATATTATAGGGCAGTAATTTTTTATCATGAAAATATTTGAAATCCTTTTCTTCTTAGTGTTCACTAATGCCAATATTCTGTCTGAAAATTTGATACCCAATAGGTAACTCCAAAAAATGCTCTCGAGTACTTTCGATAATAAAGAAGCAATTAGTCTTTCCTTAATATTATCAATGTTATAATCAACATCTTCGAAAATTTTATTTTCCTGAAGATGGTAAAATGGTATTCGGCTAGGAAAAAGGAAGTACAACGTACATGTAAATTTACTTGTTTGTTATCGAACAGATAAACTGAAAATATTATGAAACTTCCCAACAATTATGTAATCTTTTTTTTTTGTTTTCACATATCAACTACATGTAAAATAAATTTTGAATTCTTGTAAGGTATACCTTTTTTTCAAAAGTACTCAATAAACTGAAGCTTTTGATAAACTTATCGAAAGATTGACAGTGACTTGAAATCATGTATTATTGCCAAATACACTTTTTTACTATAAATCCAGTATTCGAATCAAAATAGAAAAATATTTCTCTTGTGCCCCACAGTAGGTATACATTATTCAAAGCAATTTGAAATAAAGATTTTTCATCACTGAAACAAAAAAATGCATATCAAAAAACAGGAATTGAAGTACAAACTACCATAATAATAAATTGTCTTCATTTTCATTTAATTTATAAATAACCAGGATTAACATTTTTTACTCTTATACTTCTTACGTAGATTCATTTAGCCTGAGATCGATTGTGCGAAATAAAAAACATTCAATATTTATCCAATAATTATTAAATTAGGCCTGCCATTATTCGAATTAATTCTCAATGATTCCTGATCTCAGATGTATTCATTATATTATTATAATATCTATAAACCAAGGACAGTAACTACAAACTATGTATATGCCTTAAAATATCAATAGCTATTGATTCTGAAACATATGGATTGGATCAGTACATGTACTAGATAATAGGATAGGATCTGCGTTAATGGTGAAATCAGTGACTTTGAAATTATTTTTTAGTACATCGATGAGTATGAAGTTTGAATAAATATTCATTACAGAACTAGTGATTCACTTAATCAAGTAGTTGAATTTATCAACAGAATCATTGTATTGTAGATTTTTGGTTATTTCAATTAATCAATTTACTTTTCCATTCATTGTATGAAAAAATTATCCTTATGAAATCATGAACACCTCACAGCAAACTGTTTCCGGTTGGATTTAATTTGAAGGGGTTCAAGATTCTCTTTAAATACAGGACAACTGAAACTTCTCTGTATCTAGTGGGCAATCATCTTCACGAAATAAATCACGAAGGAAAATCGTCGTCCAATTAAATTCATTATGGTGTTTTTCTGAATGATTCGATGAATTATTAGGAGATCTGAAAAAATACAATAATTATTCAATATATTATTTATATTATATAACTTAGTAACTTACTTACGCCGAACTATGTTGTTACTTATTAAAACATAAAATATTTTCGAATCAAATATCGAATTATTCCATTTGATTGCCAAACATAACTACAATTCTTTGAGATTTCTCAAATTTTCAGTTTGGCCATGCGCATAGAGTAATAACCTCTGAGGCCATGCGCAATAGTTCAAATCGTTCATAACTTACGGTAATCTAGCATATTATGACTTATTTTATTATACAAAATTCGATTTAACATTTCGGATGATCCCAATTATTACATTTAATGAAATTCATAATAAAATAAATTTATTAATTCATAAATTTGATGGTTTGTTAAAAAAATTATTCGAGATTCTTCTATGTTGATCGGTCATGCGCATAGAATGATCCGAAAACAATTGAAATTCGAATTTATGGTATCATGATTTCTGTTGCTTTGTTTAATGTAAATGATAAGTATTAAGTGTATTTAGTTTGTTAAGTGTTACCTAAGTGCGTTTAACTTGTTAAGTGTTAAGTGTGTTTAGTTTGTTTAGTGTTAGGTGTTTGTTTAGTATAAAGTGTTTGTTTCTGAAGTTCTTTGAGTGTGTTAAGTGGAAATTAGCAGAATGTATTCTAACCAGGAGATGGTAGATATGTTGGAATGCTATTTCACAAATAGAAAAATAGCGAGAAGAGCTAAAGAAGCTTCTGGAAGGCTGTTTCCAAATAGGAGACAGCCAAATGAGAGAACTTGCGTAAGGATTGTTCAAAGATTGCGTGATCATGGAACCCTCGCTATCAACATGGTGGATAATGGCCGAATACGGTCAAGAGCAATGGATGAGACAATGGATGATGTTCTAGATGACGTGAAACAGCACCCCGAAACAAGTACGAGACGTCTCGCATTGCGATATAACATATCGCAATCTACGGTGGATCGCAGCTTGAGAGATCAAGGATTGTACCCATACCATATTCAAAAGGTACAAGCTTTATTGCCGACGGATTTACCAAAAAGAATTGAATTTTCTCAATGGGTGAGCTTATTCAAATCACTTTATTTTCAAACTAAGTCGGCTGGTTCCCTCACTTGTCAATGCAAATTCAGTGTTTCAATCCATGATTTTTGACCTGACAACGTAGTAAATATTCATTTCTGTGAGTCTTTTCTATCAGAGTTGCAATTAGCCAAAGTACCCAATTTTTTGAATTTCTCAGATTTTTTTTTTTTTTAAAACACATATTACTCGAAAACGGCTCAATATACGGGAAAATATGAAGAATACTTTTATTTCTCAAATTAGCTAAATATCCTTCAATGAACGTCCTAGTTACTTTTAAGAGTTCGGTTCTTTGAATTTCTGGTATTTTTATGGGATGAAGTATTCATAATGAAGAAACGGGGAGATATGGATAAAATTTTGTGTACGGAGAATATTCATCACATACATGAAAAACTATATCCCGAAATTCATTTTTTTCTATATATAACGGAAAATGACATTTTTTTATCGATTTTCAACAGCCTGAAAAAATGGTAAATGAAAAAAGGGTTTCTATTGACCTCAGGAATCTTCGGTTGAAATATATGTACAAGTCAAAGACTCACCCTTTATACAGATTTTGAATAACTTGTTTGAAATTGTTTAAAATATAAAATCTTAAGAAGCTACTCTGTAGCGAAACAATTGTTATTTGAGTGATAAAAAAGTGGAAATATGAAAATAAACTGTGATTTAATTTCGATTGAAGAGGATTTCCATCAAGTAAAGGTTGGAATCAATACAATTTTCACAGGACATGAATTTTGGAATATAATTATTTCATCTGAGGCAGATTCACAATTAAATTGATTCTATGGATATTATTCTCTCTCAGCTTCAGAGAATCACCATTTCGCATAATTTTTTTTATACAAGATTTTGAATTTCTATTGAATTCTTCCCACGCGCTGATGGCTGAAATAATTGGGAATATCTTACTCAATACAAAATATTAAAACGTCGTTTCATTTAACTCAACCCAAAACCGGTGTTTAATGATATTGTCATGGAAATACATGATGATTTATTTGTTCACCAATAAACTTTGCCATATGAAAGGCCATGTAATTTCAAGAAAAAAACATCAAGGGAACATAATATGTCCGATATCAATTATTTAAGGAAATAAAAGACCTATAAAGTTTCATCCATGCCTATTGATATGGTTTATTAATAACAAAAAATAATCCAGCAGATATCTTTCGGTTTTCCCAAATTCGTTATCTAGTGAGGAGAACTGAAAACCCCTTTGTGCTGGAAAAAATGAATTGCACACTTTCAGGATCGGGTTTTGGACTTTTTAGTTTTTTGCACATAAATTCTAAACTGAATAGTTTTCGACCAAAATATCCCTTTTCAAAGTTGTTGAGTAACAACAAATTTTTTCCAGAACCTTATATCAACTGAGACACAGGTGATCAAAATTGGAGGAATATTCTTAAAATAGCAAAAATAGGCAAAAAACGAAGGTTTTGGCCAGGTGGGGGAGTGTGTAGTGACTCTGTCTGCCCACAGATGGCGTTATGGGTTTCGCGCCACGCTTATTTTGGCCTCGGCGGATTTATAGGGGTCATCTCGTTGTAACAGAGTCACCTCTCCACGATGGTGTGAGAGGGTGTGTCTTAGTCAGAGATCACTGGATTGCCTAACTGAAGAGTTCACAAGCAATTCGGGACGAAATACCAAACCCCTCGGAGAGGGCACACTTTGTAACTTGGCTCGAGAAAGACTCGCCAAATACTGATGCTTGTTATTAAGTATAATTTTTTGTTGAAATCATATCAACAGACATAAAAGAAACTTTCAAATCTATTTATTTGCTTAAATATTTGAATCAGATATATGTTCCCATAATGTTTCTGTTAAAATTAAATGATTATTTGCGGTGAGCTACTGAATCACCCTGTATAATACCACAAAAAAAGTAGTTATGAAGTAATTATTAAAGCGACAATTCATCTATGAAAGCCGAATTATTACTTTGTCTTCTAAGCTTCTATGTAATTAATTTATTCGTTTATTTCGAATAGATTTTCAATATATAATTTTTGATATGGATTTTTCGATATCTCCAGAATAAATAACAATACAATAAGAAACAATTCATGATTGTCTTATAATCCTGCCCTATAGATATTGAAAGGCGGAATTTTTTACTTTTTCCGAGAAATCTGTATTCCTAGAATAATGGGCCGTATTCATAAAACTAAAGAATATCCTTGTAAGTATAAGGTAGAAGTATAAGGTTTTGAATTGAAGAAAAAGGTAAGAGTATAAGCATTTCCTTTTTTTCGAATTCATAATGATAACCTCATACTTGCAAGAATATCCTCCAAGAATAAGTAAATGGTTGTTGGCATGTTGGCTTGTGACTGTGTGTGATCTTCTTCTGGCACTTCTTCTTCAGGTGCTGCAAAAATCGATATCTTTCAAAGATTTTGTCACGTTATGAAGCACTTTCTTCAATTTCACTCGGCAAACATGTTGCAATATAGAAAATCGACAATTCAGTTGACCAAAACAACGTTCAATTCTCACTGTCTCTTTTTTCAAAAGTTTAATTTAATTTAGTTCAGCACCTGGAGCGGGGTTTCGGAATGGAGTCATGAGCCACGGCTTTAAACCATATCCAGCAAGTAGCACGACGTTATTCTTATTTTGTAATTGAACCCTTATTTGTGAATTTCTCCATATTCTTGAATCGTGGACGGAACCAGGCCAACTAACGTCGGTACTAGTGAACATTTCTCTTGCATCACAAGTGGCTTGCACATTCAGTGTAGGATAACCTTTCCGGTTGACATTTGACATACTCATCACCATGGCGATTTGGTTTAAAAATTCCTACATGGGTACAGTCAACTACGCCAATTGCTGTTGGAAACCTATATTTGCTTTGCCATAACTGTTTGGCATCCATAAGTGCATTGTTCGTAGACGGAAACTTTATCCAGTAATTTGATTGCGCCACTATGCTGTCAATTACGGCGGTCACTGTACGAGATACTGTAGCTTGACTTACACCCAGTTCTTGACCAATGCCTTTCTGATACCCAGGATAACTGAGATAGCGTAAACATATCTGAATTTTTAGGACGGATGATAACGCACCTCCTCGAGTTTCAGCATTATTCATTCCCAAAAATCTGTTAGCAAGCCATTGCACATTTTCCTCTTGAAACCGATATAATTCTTTGTAATCACGAACAGGTGTTGATAAACGCTTTTATCTCTCTCAGTTCCACAACATCTGCCATCGCTACAACTGATCACTGAGATCACGACTGAGTCTGCTACTAACCACACTCGAAATTATTGAAGGATATCCTTTTCATTTAGAGTAAAAGGTAACGTTTATGAATAACCAAATACTTTTTGTGAAGGATATGCTCGTACTCTATTAGTATAAGGTTTTACTCGGAATATTATGAATGCGAGCTGAAGGATTTCCTTTATATTCTGCAAGTATAAGCATAACCTTTTTTATGAATACGGCCCATTGTAATGAATTTTTTTTAATTTCAACGGATTTCACAGATGATTCACTATTCATATATTCGCAAATTCACTCATCTTGAACATTTTCGCATCAAGAATGTATGCAACATCTATTGATTCGTCGTTATACCTAGTGTTGGGTGTGGGCTCATTCGAATTAAAAATAATAGTTCATCCGCATCATACGATTGTTTTACTCAATTGTTTGTGTTTTCCGTAGGCAGACCTAATGGGTTTTCGAGCAACTACTAAGTTCAACAAGGAATAGCAGCAGGAACAACATACGTAAAAGGATATAGAGGGGACTATTCAGGAATCAAATCTTCCAAATGTTGTTCATCCTAACACTTTTACACCGTACTGATGACGATTGAAAGCCGGAAACACGTGTCTGCGGTTAGCACTTCTCCTTGGGGACGTCCTATATCCTTTTATTTGATTCTTGGATAGTCCCCTCGATATCCTTTTCCGGAACAACAACATAACTTTCAGATTAGAAATAATCAATTCGGTTCATGGTTATCTATATTTTTGGTGGATTTTTCTATTTGCTTTCAACAATTGAACATATGCTCCTGTTAGTGCAATATTTCATTTTTTTGTTCATTTTACTATTTCATATGCACCACGGTTCTCGAGGGGCACTGTACGCATGCGAAGTACTTTGGAACATATTGTTACATAGTTGATTGATGATTATCGGTGTATATGAATCTCATATATTAATATAAGTGTTCAAGCTACAAAATGGTGTTGAAGTTCCAGATAAGAGGGGATCCCCAAGCAGAGGAGAATTAGTATCGAGTGTAGGTTGTTGTGCATTTCCTAGTGTTAGCTAAGATTCTTCATTTTCATACAGTCCACTATATTTTCATTCGAGTGCTAACATATTGGTCCTTCGAGCCGGATGACCTCGATTTCATGATTTCGTTCTTTTTCATTTTCAGATTTTCACGTAAGTCACTTTTCAATCATTCATATAGATTATAATAAAATCGAACTATATTCGCATCGCCACATACGCTTCTCACTCGTTTCTTCAAAAAACACGTCATCATATGTTCTTGTTCCATACGCTTATCGTTCATTCAATAAATATAAATACATATTCAAAATTCCTTACATACAAACTCGTTTATTTTTCTTTTCATTGGTGATTCTGAAATAATTCAAATTTATATTCGATTTCTTCCAGAAGTTTCGCTGTTATTATTAAGTTCAAATAAAGTTCGTTCATTATTTGCCCTTCATTCAATTCATTACAAATTACATTTTAAATTTATTATTTCATCAATTAATTCACTAAATATGAGTAACCTCGAAAGATTTGAAATCAAACGTTAAAAAACATACGTTAGCCGAATGTCTGAATTTTACATAATCGCAAAACAAAGTATATCGGACACCTCGAAAAGGGGACAATTACAGGCAAGGTTCAATGATATCTAAAAGGTTTTCGATCGATTTTCGGAATATCATAAATTGGTTATAATTTTATTAGATGATGATACAGAATCTGATACTCACGAGAAAATAAGAAAAGGAAACTGAAAACTTTTATTATGAAGGTTTGTCAATTTATCATAGTTTACAACAAAATGATACTTCGAACGCATCCTCTATAAATGTTGAGGCTTCTGCCAAACTGCCTCCTCTTCCTATACCAGCTCCCATACTCTCATATTATAAAATTATATGAATCTAAACAAAATCTGAACAAAAAATCTCAGAATAAAACAGGCTATCGGAAATAAATTTTTAAATGGTAAACAAATGATAAGACAAAAAGTTACATTGGAAATAAATTTTAGGGGTTGCGTTTTCCACCCCTTACAATCATGGGGTAAACCAAATAAATTACTGGCTAAGTGTCTTTTTTATAGTAGAAAACTTCAGGTTAATTTCAATTTTGTAACTTTTTTAGTGCTTGTGAAAAAAATTTACAAATTTTATGTACTTACCCCTTTCAAGGGGCTGTAGGGATGCTCCAATGAAATTATATGAAGGATCCTATCTTTTTTTTCGAAGAGGAATCACCTCCTCAAATGTTTTACACTTATTTAGTTACACCTTTCATAAATATGTCAGCTTATTCTGTAAACAAATTCACGAACCTCTTGTATCATACGTTGAAATGTATGATGCCCCGTTTACATTTCCTCTGCTAATACTGATATCACATTTACACATGCTTTTTTGTTTGTTTGAAGTTGACAATTTTTTGTATTGCTCTATTTCAATCACAGTTCATGTTATCTCCTATATACCTAAAGTTCTGAGATCTCTAAAAGCTCCATTGGCGCATAAATGAACGCGAGTCCAACTCAGTATGAATCGGCATATCAACAAGAGCGCAAAAGCTCTCGACTTTCTGGATATTTTCTGGGCTTTTTTCGTTCGGAAATCTGACAATTATTTTACTTGCTACTTCCATTCCGTACATCGAGTACGCTCTAGTTCTCTATCTAATAATGAGGAGCACTAGATTCAGAAATCGATATTCCTATGATTCTATTGCGACATGTTCATTCATACGAAATATGTTAGCAGATTTTCCGAACTTATAATTAGTTAGTATGAGAATTTGCGAGAATGGTTCTTTGGGCTATTCCAAACGAGGATGTTATTGACTGGGTACAGGTGGTTGATATCATTTTCTAATAGACAAACGATGTGGTTACATGAAGCAACAACGCTAATTGGAGAAGGCCCGGTGTAACCTCAGACTGAACTGTCTCGGTCTGATAGAAACTAGCAGAGCATGAATTGATGATATGCAAAATCTTGAATAATGAATAGTAATATAGTCGTACTTATTATACTGGGTGTCCCGTAAAGACCACGTCAAACCGAGGGAGAATGTAGATCAAAGGATAACCAACCTGCTATGACAAAATTCCCATTATAAAAGTCTTACCGTTTCCGAGATATTTTTTGTTTTTGGGAAATAATGAATTTTTGCCCCTTTCAATAGTTTTGTCCTTACGGTTGGTACAATTCTACACCTTTTTGGTTAATTTTTTCAGTAAAATATTGCTGAAGAATGATTTTAACGTTTACATTAAAAACATCCTCCGAACGTTTTGAAGGGAAGCTATGAGAAATAATTTTATTGGAAATTTTGGTAGTGGATTATTTTGTTCATGAACTTTAGCCCATCGTAGTGGAACCAAAATGTACCGAGCTACTGCTGCACATTACACCAATAAATTGTCTATTTTATAGTGATTTCGAAAAGTTATCACACAGGTCATTTGGTATTCAAAGAAAAAAGATATGGCTGTATTTATCCAAATGGGTACGTTTCTGACAAAATAAAATTTGTCAATTCTGTTAAGAAATCTTCCATGTTGCATTACTAAGTGAACAATGGCAATTGTTTACGTGCGAAAATATTACTCGCATAATTATTCACCTCAACGAAATTCATATTTGCCGGCAAATTTCGCGAAAACATCATGCAGATCCAGATTTTTTTAATAAGATCATTTGGGGCGACGAGTCTTCCTGTACAAAGGATGGGTACATGAAGACCTAAATCCTCTGGACTTTTAATATTGGGGCTTCCTAAAAGACAAAGTATACGCAACACCCATACGTGATGAAGCCGAATTGCGGATGCGTTCTCTCAATTCGGCTTCATCACGTATGGGTGTTGCGTATACTCTGTCTTTTAGGCAGCCCCAATAACTCAAGTCCATAGGATTTAGGTCAGGTGAACTAGAGGCCACAAAATTCCACCTCCTCTTCCAATCCACCGGTGGGAATCAGTTCTATTCAAATGTGCGGTAACTTCGAGTCCGTAATGTGCTGGGCATCCATCATGTTGAAACCACAGACTACGTCGCAGCGCCAGTGGCACATCTTCCAATAAAATGGGCAGCTGGTTAGTTAAAAATTCCAAATAATTGTTTGCGTTCAGTGATGGCGGCAGTTCGATCGGGCCCAAAATTGCACCATCAAATATTCCAGTCCATAAATTGATCTTGAACCGATATTGTGATCTATCTTCTCTCACCTCTTGTGAATTTATGATATTCCAGCTATGCAAATTGTGGAGATTCATGTACCCATCCTTGGTATAGGAAGACTTGTCGCTCCAAACGATCTCATTGAAAAAATCAGGATCTGCATGATGTTTTCGCAAAATTGAATTTCGTTGATGTGAATAATTATACGAGTAATATTTTCGCACGTAAACAATTGCCATTGTTCACTAAGTAATGCAACATAGAAGATTTCTCAACAGAATTGACAAACTTGATTTTATCAGAAACGTACCATTTGGATAAAAACAGCCATATCTTTTTTCTTTGAATAACAAATGACTTGTGTGATACCTCTTTGAAATCACTATAAAATAGACAATTTATTGGTGTAATGTGCAGCAGTAGCTTGGTACATTTTGGTTCCACTACGATGGGCTAAACTTCATGAACAAAATAATCCACTACCAAAATTTCCAATAAAAATATTTCTCATAGCCCCCCTTTAAAATGTTCGGAGGATGTTTTTAATGTGAACGTTGAAATCATTCTTCGGAAATTTTACTGACAAAATTAACCAGAAAGGTTTAAAATTGTACCAACCGTAAGGACAAAACTATTGAAAGGGCCAAAAATTCATTATTTCCCAAAAAAAAAAAAATATCTCGAAAACGGTAAGACTTTTATAATGGTAATTTTGTGGATTATCCTTTGATCTACATTCTCCCTCGGTTTGACGTGGTCTTTACTGGACAACCTGCATAATAATAATAATAGCTCTTCATTCTCAATCACATTCATACACATACAAATATATAATATGAAAACGAAATGTTAATTACATATAGTTCTTTAAAATGTATGGTTCTAGTTCTCCTCTTTGGAAATCAAGTCTTCAACATTTGATTCCTATTGGCCAAAAATCATTTTTGTAAATATTCTTCTTCATTTTCAGGGGAACACTGACTAACACACATTTTTAGGTCAAATATTCTTGGTTTTTAGTGTTTAGTTGTTTTACACTTACTTCGTTCTCTTATAAATTACCATTTCTTCTTACATAGTCTTTTACAACTTCATCCTCTACATTCGCTTTTATTTGGGATATAAACAGCCATAATTTCTTCTTGCTTGTCTGCTTTTATAGATTTTAATGGTCCAGTACTAACTTTTGGTTTCTTATGCCTTTGTGACCTGATAGAGATGAATTCTTCCGATATGTTCTATTTCATCTTTTTCCATAGTTGTTTTTGAATTGTTGACGTTCTTCGAAACAATTTCTAGGTTACCCTTGTGTTTTATATCTATGTTCATAGGTGGTAGGTCAGATGTTTCATTATCTTCTATGCATGTTTCTGCAGTAGTTTGTTTAGAACCATTATTCAACCTCATTGTGACTTGATGTGATTTGTTTGAAGTTGACGATTTAGTTTTTTGTGTTGCTTGCAAATATGTTTTCATTTCATGTTTTTTGTAACCTTCTAGGAACTCAATTTTTTCTGATGAAAGGATATTGTTTTGCATCAGGATTTGGTTCATCTCGGATATTTACTTGATCAATTGTTTGAGATAGTTGTTTTCAAATTCCAGCATTTCATTCTGAACAGTTGAGTCTTTTAATTCTGTTGAATTTTTATGAGTTTCTAACCTCTCATGTTCACATGTACTGTATGTGTATTTCCCAAATTTCTATCTCGTGCAAGACATAATTTGTGAGAATTTTTAAAACACTTTCCACACTTCACATAATCCTCCACTCTTTTAGTACAATATGTACATTTAACATCGTTAAATTTGCCGTCTTTCTGGGAGTTCGCATCCGTGTCACATTCATTCGCAGGGCCGTAGCCAGGGGGGGGCATTATGGGGCAATGCCCTACCTTTAATTTTCAATGCCCTACCTTAAAAAATAGTAACAATTTAAATAATATTCAAAGGAAATTTCATTATGTGACGTGAGGAAAAAATTATCACTCGCAAATCAATTCTGAATTAATCACGAGTTGTTAGAGATTGCGAACTACATCAATAGAGTGCACCGTGGTCATTGTATATATACAGCACGCTGTATTTTCAGAAGCACCTCATGTGCTTATTTTCTTGATTCCGCACATAGATGGCATTTGAAGTATGTATGGGACCTGTACTGGAATATACGCCCCTTGGTAGGGGGATCCCCATATAACCCAAAATAGAGTTTAGCGAAATAATTGTTTGTTTATTGAAGTGAAGTGAAGTGTTGATTGACTCATTTAGCGATGGATATAAGGACTTTCTTTACCAAAAAACGAAGAGTTGAAGAGGGAATTCATCACGATGAACCCCATTGCTCAAAACCCACTCCTAGTTCTATGGAAACTAGTTTGGCAAAACAGGTTGGTAGAAATAGAATTAACTATGGTATTCCTTCGGATATTGCACGAATCGGAGAACCGATAAAACAAATTATTTTAAATATATATCCCAAAGAAAATAATAGGGCCTTTGTTGCGGATTGGTTTAAGCGATATAAATGGTTGCAGTATTCGGTCGAGAGAGATGCTGCTTTTTGCTATCCTTGTCAACAATTTTTACCCCATGGAAGCAAACAAAGTTCTTATACTTCCACAGGATTCAGAAACTGGAAAAATGCCAGTGATACAAGAACTGGGTTTCCAAAACATGAGAAATCAATTCCTCATACACAAGCCATGGCGATGTGGCAAGACAAACTACGCAGAATATCTACAGGTAGCAGTGTCGAAACTTTGATAAATCATGAAGTTTTAGAAAAAAACCGGTATTACATGAAATCAATTGTTGAAGTTATACAATTTTTAGTTGTCAACGAGTTAGCTTTGCGAGGAAATTATGTTTTGGAGGAAAAAAAAGAACAAGGATTATTTCAGAATTTATTTGAATACACGTGCATGAAAGATCCGAATTTGAAGGAGGCTTTCAGCCATATACCACAAAATGCGACATATCATTCACCGGAAATTCAAAACCAAATAATTCAAGCAATGGTTCAAGTAGTACAGAACTCCATTGTCAAAGATATCAAGGAATCTGACGTGAATTGGTTCACTCTAATGGAAGATGGAACGAGGGATAAGAATAATCGTGAAAATATTGCTATAGCAATACGTTACGTTAAGGATGGAATCGTCAATGAGTCGTTGCTGACAGTTACAACAACTGAACATCTTGATGCAGCAACATTTACCGAATTAACTTTAAACACTCTTACGAAAAATGGCATTGATCTCTCCCGTATGCTAAGCCAATGCTATGATGGAGCAAGTGTTATGAGCGGAAAAGTTTCAGGAGTTGCGACTAGAATAGAGAATCAATTGGGCCGAAAAATTCCTTATGTCCACTGTTATAACCACCGCTTACATTTAATAGTTATCAGGACTATCTCTGAAATGACTTTCATCCGTTTATTTTTTGATCAATGCATCATGTTACATGAGTTCTTTCATCATGGAAAAATAGCTGCAATGTATGGTGGAAAAATAATTGGCAGATTACTCGAACAACGTTGGTCAGGACACTTGGCGGTTACAAAAGTTGTAAACGATAATTATTCAGAGATTTTGCTAACTTTAGATAAAATGAAAAATGACAGATTCAATGGTGACGACGTTGCCAAGAGTGTCGGCATCAAAAAAATTATGCTTAATTTGGAATTCCGAATGGCTATGGTTGTGGCCAAAAAAATACTATCCATGCTTCAGCCTGCAGATGCAAGTTTACAAGCCCGAAGCGCAGGATTGAAAGACGCCCTAATAATCATAAATTGCGTCCAAAATGAAATCACAAAATTGAGAACAGATGAAATGTATCATCAAATTTTGGAAGAAGCTAAATCTATGACAAGCATTGATTCTGAAAATAGGACTCACACCCAAAAAAGGCAAGTCAGAAGATCTAATCGCATGGATGACTACTTGATGTTTGACTCTTCCTGTTCCTCAACGAAACAAAATGAAGAAGATCAACCATTTAAATCTGAGTATTTCGAAACATTGGACATACTAGTTGCTGAATTACAGAGAAGGTTTTCAGACAACGATGATCTGTTAAATTCTGTAGCGAGTCTCGATGAGTTGGATGTGAACAAAATGGAACCTTTGAAAAATTTAGGTGAGTGTAAGGCAATTAACAAAATGATGTTGCTGCTTCTAAAATATTACGCTTGTTTATTCATATTCAATTCACAATTTAAATTAACTTTTCAGGTATAACAATTCCATCAAATGAAGAGGCTACAGTGGTTAAAGCTTATTTGAGTCGTCGTGAGGATAAAACAGAAGACATAGTGCAAGTTTTGTACAGACAGCGAGAGGCTTTCAAAGATACATATGAACTCTTTGCATCTGTGGCGACCATAGGATGTAGCACTGCTGTTTGTGAATCTACTTTTTCAACCTTAACTGCAATCAATAGACCTCAGAGGCTGTCAATGAGTCACGAAAGAATGGCAGGCATGGTATTTCTGGCCTTTGAAAAGAGAAGGACTCAGTCTGTTGATCTGAATGAAGTCCTTCGCATATTTAATAATATGACAAATCGAAGGATTCAGCTGTTTTGAGGAAGTTTTTTATCATCATTATATTAATCACAACATGTTGAAAGAAATAATATAAACTGAAGAAATAAATATTTTTATATATACATACTACCATACACTCAAAAGTAGGTACGATGAAAATTGATTCATCAGATCACATCGAGTACAATTTTTTACTTCTGCCCTACCTGTAACCTTCATTGCCCTACCTTAAATTCATTTCTAGCTACGGCCCTGTTCATTCGACGCCATTTATACAGGGTGTTTCCTGCGGCAAAAATTCAGGGGGTTGTTCCTTGGACTATTTTAAGCATGTTTTGTCCTTGGATGATTTTTGAAAAACCTCTTTGTTTCGAAGATACAGGGCGAACAACATTTTTCATATTTTTAAAATTAATAATAGTTTAAATAAAAATGCGTACCGCACTGTGTTTACTAAGTAGGTACAATTTATTTTTAAATTTGTTTAACAACATTCCAATTACTAAAAACTGCCAGCTTTTTGACTAAAAATTGATAAGTGCAGATGGTAAAGGAAGACTTGCGAAATCGGATCATTGCTGGGTGTAACTTAATAAGAAATGATCCTGGTGTTTTTGAAAGGGTTCGGCAGTCAATGAGGAGAAGATTGGATGCTTGTATGCTGGCTAGAGGTGATCATTTTCAACAGTTTTTGTAGGTTGAGTTGAATTTTCATGTAATTTTTCATAATAAAATGTTATTATCTGAAATTTTGTTTCCCCTATATCTTCGAAACAAATAGGTTTTTCAAAAATCATCAAAGGACAAAATATTCTTAGAATAGTCCAAGGAACAACCCCCTGAATTTTTGCCGCATGTTTAGGAAACACCCTGTATAACATACATCATTAGGTATTGTTGGTGCAACTATATCATGGGAAACTCAAAAGTTTTCCGGTATATCTTCACTGAAAATGCAAATCGATAATTTATATTCACATTTGGAGTTAATTGATTTGTCCATAATTCTTGGCATTCCAACTAGCAAAGTTATCTTGCAACTTCAATGATTAGTATAATATTGGTGCTTTCAAATTGACAATTTATTATCTTAAAGCTAGATAAACTTTTCAGTCTGTTGTCGGTAATTGAAATACAGGGAAAAATTTCCTTATCTTGGCAACTGCAATATTCTCGAAAACTGCATAATATATTTCTATTCTATAAACGGAATTTTATAAAAGTCCATGTTGACTTGAGATCAGGATCCGCTCTAGCGTTCCCACAGCCTCGGCAATTATACGTATGCGTATAAAAACCTTCAAGGGAAGGTTTTGGGTTATCTCGGGGGTTTTGTAGTAATTGTACTTTGGAAAGCATCTTTAAATTAATTGAATTCGACGTATAAAATTTTATTTGGATTCGTCTATTGAACATTACCACGGTTTCTCCTGGATGGCCCTAAGATGCATAGAAACCCTGGTATGTCTACTTATACCTGTAAAACTTTCAGGCAAGATCTCTCAGATTTATGTCTACTTGATTTTGAGAGATCACGAGAGTTTCAGATGGCGCATACAGCGTTTATATTTGACATTTATGTGACCTTTACGTATAAAAAAATTATATTGTATTGTATTCTCGTGACAATCTTATATACTCTGAATAATCCACCAGCCGTCTGCCATTATACAGGGCCATTCACCGGGATGACCTATTAGACGTTTATGGAAAACTAATCATAATCTTGATCTGAAAATTCGCATATTGGGGTTTGAGACAACGATCTTTCTCCCTAAAAAATTTTCAGATCTCTACAGCATTCGGTTAGACCGAAAACAGACTAGTTCTTTCTTATTTCAAATGACATACCCAGTATGTCATTATTGCATCATTAGATAGCTTTTTTTATGACAATTTCGTCAATATGCTATACCTTGGGTAAAAAGTCAACGGTTCATGAGTTCATGGGATTCTTATGAAAAAAATTGTGACAATGAGGACTCACAATTTTTGGTGCATTTCGGAAGAAAAAGATTTTTTCTTTTTCGATTTTGCAAATTCGTGGTATCATTAGTTTCTTTCTGTGTTTTCCGGAAGTCACAGACTACTCCACACAGTTTTAAATTCCGGTTGTTCCTCATTTAAAGTTCTTTCTTGATAACTCTAGAAGTCATCAAAAAGCTATCTGATGATGCAATAATATACTGGGTGTGCCATTTGAAATAAAGTAGCAGCATTGGCATAGAATACCGAATGAGACTGTATTTCGAGTCCTTTCATATGGTGGTGGATGGTAGTATTTGGGTTCGAAGCATCCAATTCTTCACTTGTACTTTTTTAGATTTTATAAATGTTGTTTCCTTTCTTTGCAGAACAGTTTTAGAATGTAAAATTAATTTAGTATCACGTACCGGTTAATATACTCTATCAGTATATATTACCTCTGTGATAAACTATGTTTATTTGTTGAAGTTCTCGAATAAACTTTATTATTATTATTATTATAGTAGTCTGTTTTCGGTATAACCGGAAGTTGAAGAGATCTGAAACTAATTCAGGGAGAAAGATCATTATCTCAAATCGCAATATGCGAATTCTCTGCTCAAAATCATGATTAGTTTTCCATAAACGTCTAACAGGCCATCCTGGTGAATCACCCTGTATTTCTTCAATTAATTGATACTTCGATATGAATTGAATTACAATTTCTTGTGAAAGTTTGGTGTGTCGCAAATCATTATTTTATTTCCAAACGCCACCAGACAGTTAGCGGGAATTCGAACAATTCTGAAGAGCGCCACCTTACAGAACTCTGGTAAGTTTTCATCAAACCATTAGGAGGACTATCTCAAAAAGTCTGAAACAAAATAGAATCAGTGCACACACCAGGATTTCTATTAAGATGCATAGAAACCTGGAGTGTGGTGTGCACTTATACGATTTTACTTTTTTATATACCTTCCACCTGTTGCTTTGGTGAAAACTTACCAGAGTTCTGCGAGGTGGCGCTTTTCAGAATTATTCGAATTCCCGCTATCTGTCTGGCGCCGTTTAAAAATGGAATCTTGGATATGAATATAAATATTTTCGGTGGGATATCATAAAAATGAATTTTGGTATGAAGTTTTTCTGTAACTAAGAAACGTATTTTTCTACTTCTGATGGTTTTCAATTCTTGGCCAACACGATCATTAAAACAGTACAGAATTAAGATAAATGAGGCATTAACGACAATCTAAAGTCACTATAGCGATACTCGATCATTTTGAAATATAAAGTAGTTCTTTATGGTTTTTCGAATAATAAAAAATCAGTGAAAACTTTTACAAGTAACACCATAACAAATTGTGCCTTGAACATAGGTGTATTTTTTTGTATTATCAAAGTAATAGACAATTCACTTCCTAACAAAGGATATGCATAATAAGATTTCGACAACTACTAAAAAATCAATGACTAAAATTTAATTTGATCAAAAAAAGAAAGCTTTCCATTATTTGCTATAAAACATTCAAACCTAGTTTTATATGCCTTTGGGCTGTATTTCATTACATCAATTGATATGAAATGATCTATCTTAAAAACCTCAATTGGCTCTATTGACAGGAAATAAAAAGTTAACGGTGTATCCATTGCGGAGGCTGCTTATCATCATTACTATTTCAAATCTGGAAGCTGCGGACTTGAATAAGTCCAATTAGGTGACATTATACGATATTCGCAGGTTTTCAGGCCAGAATATTTCTCTCCTTCCGATAGATCTACCTGCTATTTCTTCTTCGGTTACGAGTTGTAGAATTCAAAAGTGCGGTCTATGATTATATGGCCTATATATTTCAATTTATCTCTTTTCCTCCCCTCACCTCTATAGGTCTTTCCGCTTTCAATAGGTACACATTGAGGATCTAAGCTTCAACGCTATATAAAAGCACAGGGAATATATAACATTTAAGCATCCAAGTTCTTTGGTCCAGACTGAGATTGCGACTGCAGATCATTATATTGATTTTCACAAAGGATGCATGGGTTTTCTCAACGCAAAACTGGATTTTCTGTCAATACTTCGCGGACCAATAATTGAGACTTGTTATCAGGTAGTCGTATACTTTTCAACTATCTAGCCTTCTAGAAACAAACCGTCATTGGGTAACTTTGTTTTGTTGATTATTTTTATCTTTTTAACATTGATTTTCCGACAATATTTTCGACTAGTGGCGAATTACAATACCCAGAAGAAGCTGTTCAAATTTTTTTTTTGGTAACACATAGATTGTATCGCCAGGAGTAAATGATTTGAATTTGAAGAACAAAACGAAGTAGGTATTTACAATTTTTTTTGAATAAATTTGTTAATAATGTGTTTGTTCGATTATCTATACACACCCCAACACGTCTCGCTATTGATGCAATAAGATGGTCTATTTCTTCTTGGGGGATACTATTCTAAGCAACCTGTACTTCATGTCTCAAATCCGCCAAAGTGCGTGGAAGCAGGAGTAAATTACCAAGCCTTCTATCCATGATGTCCCAAACATGCTCTTTGGGCGGAAGAACGGAGGATTTGGGCGGCCATGGCAAAAGATTCATATGGGTCGCTTCGAAAAAGTTTAAACTAATTCTGGCAACATGAGGTCGGGCATTTTCTTGTTGAAATATTGGATTCTTGAGGCGGTTAAGGTAAGGGAGAACATATGGGTCCACTATTTCTTGAAGGTAACGTAGCGCTGTCATGTTACCTCGAATGATGACTAAAGGTGACCCACTTGCAAGTGCAAAGACACCCCATACAATAATGCCTATTATCCGGTGTACCTGATGCCCAACATCAAACTGAGGTTCAGGTCTTTCTCTCCGACGTCATCTAACCCTTTTCGTCCATCATGGGCATCCAAGGAGAATCGAGATTCATCAGAAAAGACGACCTGATGCCCTTCCACATTCCAATGTTGACGTTCTCATATCTCGGCACCACTGTTATCGTTGCCGGCGATGCTCAACCGTCAGAGGTAACACAAGATGGGGTCAATAATGCTGCAGTTCAAAAATCCTTATCTGGTGGTAGATCGAGTTGTCTTAAATCGGTCTCTAATGGCCATAAGTGTTAGACGTCGATCTTGAAATTCATTTGTGCCCCTTCGACGTCAGGTGCCTACTCTTCTTCGATTTTGGGCATTATCAAACCACGCTTGACAACATCTTATTATTATTATTATTATTATTACAAGGTAAAGAGTTGAGGCCAAGCCTATAAACTCACAAAAATTGAAATATATGAAAAAATACACCGAAACTTAAAAAAAAATGCATTACAAAAGAAAAAGTAATTCACAAGTAGCAAGTAGCACTCACTCGCGACGAAACCAGGTGTCATAGTTGTTCTTGAAAGAGTTCACAGAAACTGAGTTCACCACCGATGAAGGTAAAGAGTTCCAAACGGTAAACACGCGGTTTGTGATGAAGAACTGTCTTTGGGATGTTTTGAAACTTTCCTTCCTCAGCTTGAAAGCGTGACCTCGCAGACGGTCGTCCAGGTTATATCAGTAGTTGGATTTTTGTTCGTACGGTTAGCGATTTATCGAAATTACAACCCCGCCCCTCGTAGACCAATGATTCGACTTCTTTCAAATTCACTTAGCTGGCGATAAATTCCGCGTACACGTGCTCTAGGCATTTTAGCTACAACTAAACATCGACTTTGGATCTCCTCGAACAGCTGGTTTGTTGTAAAATATTCTACAATACTACAATAATATTCAACTAACATTGTTCACATGAAAAAACTTTCACGATTATTTTTTCCAAATTCAATTATTTACTCCTTGCTTTCTATCTATGTTTCACCAGAAATATTTTCAATTCAATCAGTTTCTTCTGGGTGTTGCAGTCTCTTTGTCAGTTGGTATTTTTTGAAGGTCTTGCATGTTCAGTTTCCGAATCAAGTATCATAATTTCATGCATTCAGATCAGTTTTCTTTCAACCAACCAGGGCCGCTGCCGGACATTTTGGCGCCCCTGCAAAATGAAATTTCGTTATCCTGCTTTGCCTAATTCATCTCAATTTTCTTTCAAAGAGCCTTTGTTATTCCCTTCAAGCACATTTTCAAGTTTTTATGAAATCGTTTTTTTTAACTTGAAATCACCTTGTCAAATTTATCAAAGGACGTTTTGTCGATTTCATCAAAAAACGTCCTGCATTGTTCAAAAGTAAGACGCTATAGTAAAAAGACGACGTAGTTCTTTAAGGTGCATCTTAGTACCTATTTGTATTTTCATAACTATAGTTAAGAGCGCCTATTCGATTTGAAAAAAATTGGCTCTTGGTAATTGTATTATTTTACTACAAAGAGTGGTATTTTCACTAAGAAATCATTTTTGTTTCATTCAATATGTATTGTTTCATTAACTGACTGCGCCCCTAAAATTTGGCGCCCCGGCAAAATGTCCGGTTTGCCGGTCCTGGCAGCAACCCTGCAACCAACCACCAAGTTGAACTCGAATATATGATAAATTCATTCAATATTAAACTGAGCTTCGAAGAAGATGGTATACACATGAATTTCATTAAGTTCACTCATCACTGCAGAGGACATTATCAGTCCTTTGAACTTCATTATAAAAAACTCCATAAAATCTGGAAATATTTCCTGATTGCTTGAAACTAGCATTAGTGAAGCCTCAAAAAGGATAAAAGGAGAAAATAAAGACTTATAGACCCATTTCATTGCTGCCGTCATTCTCAAAAATATAAGAAGATGTGATGCTGAGGAGATCGTCTAGCTTTCTAGAAGAAGCTATTGCTGACTCCCAACATGGTTTTAAACGAGGAAGGTCAACAAATACAGCCATATACAGGGTCTTTCACGAGGAACCTCACCCATATTTATACGGGAAACTACTGAACGTATTTTCATGAAATTCAGCACTTTTAAGTATTTCACGATGCTGATGAAATCTAAAATATTTTCAAGGCATGAGCACCTCCGGTTTTTCCGGAAATGACGTCAACTTCCGTTTTTCAAATTTGAACACCATTTTTTTATTGCAGAAATAGATTCCTTAGAGAATTTCAAGTTATTTTGATGTAACATTTTTCAGTTTTGGTTGGAAAATTCTCTCTGAGCGGGAAAATTCGAAAAAAAATTGAAAATAGAGCCCCGCTGAAACAAGGATAACTTCGAGGTTTTTGGATGGAAAATTTTCATTTTTGGGATTTTTCAAGATGTAAGATTGATGTATCCACTTTAAAAATCGAAATCGCGATTCATGATACAGGGGGTGAAAAAATCGCTGTCAAAGTTAGGGATGACAAAATCGTGAAAAATCAATTTTTTCAAATTAGAACCCCATTTTTTATGGCAGATATTGAATCTACGTTAAAAAATAATGTGAGTGTATGCATCACACCCTTGCCCTATAATGGATATTTTCTGAGTTATTCACAAAAAACTGTTTTTCGTCTTGAATTTTCAGCTATTTCTTTTCCCTTCACGCCAAAAAGATGAAATTTTCAGGAACTGTTAGATTTTTCACTCCTTCTTGAAACCGAATTCAAGTTACTATTAGGAGAACCATGGCAAACTCTCGCAGTTATAACTAGAGAAGATGCTCAAAGTTTTGACCGTTAATTTCTAGACATTTATTTATACGTCTCAGGAATGCTTCGTGCGTTGCTCTTCTTATTTCATCGGGAGGAAGAGATCTGCAAAAGTGTTTAAAAACCAAATTGAGTTTCAAAACTATGAATCTAAAAATCTAAACAAACCTGAACGCATTTCTGACTCGTTCTATGCAGTCCTCTTTATCAGTCAGGGGAGTTGAGTAGACAATATTTTTTATCCTACCCCAAACATAATAGTCTAAAGGAGTTAAATCGGGAGAACGTGGTGGCCAAATATGTGGACCATTGTTCGCCAACCATCGATCTTCAAATAGCCTGTAGAGGATATTTGACACATTGAGTGAATTGTGTGGAGGCGCGCCATCTTGTTGATACCATAAGTCATTATGTCAGCTTATTCTGTAAACGTTTACACAAACCAGTCACTACACCGATACGGGGAGACAGAGTTTTTGCTGGGGTTTTTATCTGTTCTCTTGTATCATACGTTGAAATGTATGATGCCCCGTTACATTTCCTCTGCTAATACTGAGATTCATCGACACATATGCTTGATTGTTTGAAATTAATATTTTGTATTGCTCTTTCTCGAAAGAATATATATATATACTGAAAAGTGTTACATCAAAATAACTTGAAATTTTTTAAGGAATCTATTTCTGCAATAAAAAAATGGTGTTCTAATTTGAAAAACGGAAGTTGACGTCATTTCCGGAAAAACCGGAGGTGCTCATGCCTTAAAAATATTTTAGATTTCATCAGCATCGTGAAATACTTATAAGTGCTGAATTTCATGAAAATACGTTCAGTAGTTTCCCGTATAAATATGGGTGGGGTTCCTCGTGAAAGACCCTGTATATGGTTTCCTTCAGAACATTCACCAAATTAAAACATAAATATTGGTCTTTCTCTAGATCTGTCCAAAGCATTTGAGTCATTGTCCCATGACTATATCATAGAAAAGCTAGAATCATATGAAATAAGAAGGCCCGTATCGGCTTGGTTCAAGTCTTACCTTCCAAAGAGAAAACAGATGAGAATAAAAGAAAAAATGGAGCAACTGAAATGTAAGATATAATCAATGTCACTCTAGAAATACCCCAAGATAGTATTTTAGTCCCAATACTTTCATAATTGAATAGAGTATTCAGATAAAGTGGAAATATTGAGATATACAGATGACAAGAACATCGTCCCGCCAAAAACACCCTCAAGTTGTTTCTAGTCTTGAAAACAGCTTCTTGTCTCAGAAACAATTCAGTCTTGAAATGTTTGCATGCAATGCTGTAATTGATTCAGAACGAATGGCCTACTTCTCAATGAAAAAAGTTGTGTAAGTTTCATTCAAAATTAGCCTTTTCGAAGTGATCAAACTAGACAAAATGATTTTGTAGGGAACTTCAATAGAGCTTTGCTCATCCATTAAGTTCTTAAGTATTTATCAGGATAGAACATTATACTGGATGAATCATATTAATGAGGTACGTAAATCACTTTCAAATTTTCTTTTTAAAGGGGTGATATGAGGTTACTTGATTTTTGGCACTATGAAAACTATAAATTATGGAGTTTTTGAATTCAAAGTTCGAAAGAGCATCTTATTCTGTAGTTCAAAAAACATATTATGAAATAATGATTTCGCTAAAAATGCTGAAGATAAAACCACTAGAGCCATGCAGTGAGAAGTTCAGGAATAATAAGATTCTGGCAGTCCCAGCGATCCACATTCAAGAGATCTATTGTTTCTCTATCAGAATAGACATAATACATACTCGAAATCTGAAAATAGCGTATCCAAAACATCGTCTCATCCACTGCAGAGTGGATTCAACAAATTGCCTCCATCATTAAGAAGAGAAACAAATTATATGGAATTCTAAATAAAATTAAATGGAATTCAAATTCTCTCTTTTACTGAAATTATAACCATTAACAATAGAAGGGTTTTTGCAGTTAAAAATCATATTAAAGAGTATTATAATTATTATTATTTTGACAGCAGGAAATGCTCGGAATGACGGTTCGAATTTGCTTGAGGTCATATACCTCAACCTGAGAAAGAATATGTGTAATACTTATATTGTAAAATTTGTGTATGATTCAGTGTTTTATGTTTTGGATTATTGTCTATAAGTCAGTTTAATATCAGGTGTAGTGAAAGGAAATTCATTATTTTTGCATGAGATATAAGGCGTTAACTTCCATAGATTATTAGATATAATATGCGCTGTTTTGTCAATAACTTGTAGCCATTTTGAAAGGAATATCATTATGCCTCTCTCATAGGAGGCTTCATCCCTATACCGAAGAAATTGAGACAGTCGAATTCCATAAACCTCTGTTGAAGTTGATTTTTCACCAGTAAAATTGTTCGCCGTGGACAGAAACAGAAGCGAACCCTAGCTACAACATACAGGGTGGCCATTTGAAAACGAAACAGACAAGATTACAGACGAAATAAAGTTTTTCGATAGAAATGCTCGGACAGGTCGATTTCTGTTTCGAGGGGGGCAACTTAAGATGTAGGTTACGGACGCATAGCGCTTCAACCCTTGCTGCTACAACCCCCACCCCCAATTTTTGAATAGGGAAGATGGGGTGAGTGATACCTCAATTTAAAGGTATTTTTATACTGATTTCAGCACAGTAATTGTTTTTTCATTTTATGCATTAGTTCTCGAAATATTCATGCGTTAGTTAGTTAGGAAGGAAGCCACAGTCATGGTTGTTTTGAAGCTCAAAATGTCGATTTTTCACAAAACACTACAAGTGCCATGAAAACACCACTTCATTTTCAAATACTTAGTTAAGAATATTTCGAGAACTAATGCATAAAATGAAAAAACAATTAATGTGCTGAAATCAGTATAAAAATACCTTTCAAATGAGGTATCACTCACCCCATCTTCCTTATTCAAAATTTGGGGGTGAGGGTTGTAGTAGCAAGGGTTGAAGCGCTATGCGTCCGTAACCTACATCTTAAGTTGTCCCCCTCGAAACAGAAATCGACCTGTCCGAGCATTCCTATCGAAAAACTTTATTTCGTCTGTAATCTCGTCTGTTTCGTTTTCAAATGGCCACCCTGTATAATAATTGAACAAAACTAACAAGTAGATTTTATTCTATTTTATATTTAATGTAGCGGAAGCTGAAGATGAACGAGGACACTGATGTGAGTCAGAATAACCAATTTTTTTTAAGGGTATATTTCTCTTCATAATCAATATACAGAGTGTTTTATTGATTTTGTTAATTTCTTCAACTACCCATTACTTTGGAACCACCCTATATTCAATTTCCTTCAAAATTCAAATTCAATTTTCCTTGAATTTGATAGGATATTCGAATAAGGGAGAAAAACTATTTGTAAAACAAAAATTTTTGTTTGTACCTCAAGGATACTGGTAGAAAAATACTGGTTTTCACTGGGATACCAACTTCACGTATTTTTTCGATTTTTCCGATTTTCTCGAAAAAAAAAATTGTTTGAAAGGACATCGTTAGTAGCTGATTGTAACAAAAACATTTTTGTTTATGATTTAACCTATATTGAAAAATATCACTCCTAGAATGCGAAGTTAGCACCCACATTTTCGAAAATGAAGTTTTTTTCTGCATTCGTTAGTTACTATTTGTAACACCAAAATTTTCGTTTGTACCTCAAAGATTATGGTAAAAAAATATCGCATTCCGCTGGGGTGCCAACTATGCGATATTTTTCTATCAGTATCCTCAAGATACAAACAAAAATTGTTGTGTTACAAATAGTTACTAACGAGTTACTAACGATTGCAAAAAAAAATCTTGATTTTCGAAAAACTGGGTGCTAACTTCGCATTCTAGGACTGATATTTTTTCATTATATGTAGGTTAGGTTACAAACAGAAAGTTTTGTGTTACAAATAGTTACTAGCGATATTCTTCAAAATTAAATTTTTTTGTCGAGAAAAATAAAAAAAACGTGAAGTTGGCACCCCAGCGGAATGCGGTATAGTTTCTACCAGTATCCTTCACACATACAGATACAAACAAAAATTTTTGTGTTACAAATAGTTATTAACAAATGCATAAAAAAATTCTTGATTTTCGAAAAAGTGGGTACTAACTACACGGACACGATATTACTATCGAAAACGATAACATCGAGGATAAGATTCATTTGTTGATTATCTGAATTGAAAATGATTAAAAAAATAAGTCCTGAGAAACAAAACATCTTCATAAAAACCTCAACACTATAAAAAACCTTTGACAGAGAGAAAGAAAGTTTCACAAAAATTGCTCAAAATGGCTTCCATTCTGCCCATTGCATTTCTGTGCCCGTTCAATTAGACAAGTAATCGATTTTTTCATAATTTCTAGATTTTTGCATCCTCGATTCTCTGAGGAAGTTGCATTATATCGTTTATTCGTGTAGTGTAGACTTCTGATTTTAAGTAACCCCAAAGAAAATAATCGGTAGGCTTCAAGTCGGGGCTCCTTGCAGGCTAGTTATGAGGTCCACCCGTACCTATCTAACTGATCGGAAAAATTTTTGTTCGAGAAATTGGTCGCAATGGTCTTGAAAGTCAAATTATTTACCTCTGCATTTCATTGTGTATTTCACTTTTATGAGCCAAAAATTCAACTAGACTGTTTATGGTTACTGTGTTGTCTGAATATTCAAGTTTGACTACATTTATTAAGTATTGAAATCGAACGTGAACGTTCTAGATATACCTTAGTTCCTTTAGTTTTTTCTCCTTTATTAGAATATCCAATCAAATTCAAGGAATTTTTATATATAGGGTGTTTTTTTTGTTGAAACTGTCTTAGGCTTTTTTCACACTGTATAGATAGTTGTTGCAGAGAATGAACGTATCAATTATCATGAAAATATTTAGGTTGGTTCGAAAGTTAATTAAAGTAATTTAACAATCTGTATCTTGATTATGAAGAGAGATAGACCCTTCAAATATTGTTTATTCTGAAACAACTCAGTGTCCTTTATCTACCCTTAGCTTCCACCTATTTACCAATGAATCACCCTGTATAAGACGTAGAACCGTGTATGCAAATAATTTTATTGGCTTAACCTTTTCAAGTATTCACATTGTAACTTTGAACTAACTCGCAAATGTTCCAGTAATACCAAACCGGAAATATTCTTCGTGCTCAATGTTGAAAATTCATATTTCAACAGAACAGTAGATTTCGGTAACCACTCTCCTGGTGTCGAGTTTACGGTTTCCTGCCTCTCTTCATTGGCTTATGCCTCGTTGTCACGGAAGATAAATTTTATTGTGTTCGCAATAATTTTTATGGGTAATCGATTGAACAGAAACATGTTTCCATTTATATCTACATTTATCGGCCGATTTTGTGCGCTATCGTAAACTTTTGTAGGCTAGCAACATGTGAATTTCACAATTTCATGACACATTAATATCTTAGTTAGATTACTTCGAGGGATCGATAATCCAAGAAGCTTATTCTGATTCTGCCACTTCACAAGCGGCACTGAATTTTATAGATTCCACTCAGTACATTAAATTTTTATTCGCCGCTCATTCTTAAAACAACTGTTTGGAACCATCAATTTCAACAAGCAGACTCTGTCGTATGAGAAGTTTGGCTTTGGATTCATTGGCAGGTATTATTGATGTCAAGAATATGAATAGTATTATCATGATCACAAATTCAATTTCAATTGGTTGCCATAATTACAACTGCATTTTTTGTAATTCACTTATTTTCAGTTGTAAGCTTATATTGAAGAGAATTTCCTAACAAAATGATGATTTTCTTTTTTTTTTGGAACAATTATGGTGTAGCAATATCACCTAGTCCACGATACGTAGCCAAAAAAATATAAGTATAATTGACTGCCCTTAAATTCAGCAACTTAAGATTGAGAGTCAAAATTCCATAACTCGAAAACATTCTGTGTGGGCCTCTGATGTCTCTAATGAAGGGTATTCTATTAGAAATTTCTTTTTGAATAGCACTCTATCTAACTTGCTGCACAAGTTGAAATGCTGTGTTAAATTTTTATTATAAGATTTATTTATCTATTAAATACATACATCTTTCCTGCATGAACACCTTCTGTATCCTCCCCTGCAGATAACTTTTCATCAATATAATAAAACATTAAAAAAAGAATAGAAATAAGCAACAATTCATGAATTTCGATGTTCTAAAGAATAATTTAATTATTTCTTGAAACTTATTTATCCCATTAATTTATATATCAGATTATTGGATAATTTCATCTTACATAAATTATAGATCGCATCATTTCCATCGACCAGTGAGAAGAAAGTCCAAAGTTCGCTAATTTTGTGCATATTCATAATTCCAAAACACACAATATTAATGAAAAACTGAGTACATATCTGGTCACTAGTTCGTTATGGTATTAATCACAATATCACGATTCACACTATTCAGTAATATCTAATATTAGATATTATATAATACGCGTTGGTTCGAATGTAGCTGGAGAAAGGGCCTCAAAAGCTATAACCGACTTTTTTATGACTCTATCAGAACTTTATAATTTATTTCTAAACAGTCAAGCATTTCTAATACAAAACTCGGATGATTTTTAATTGAATACCGTCCTCTCAGATGAGTTTGGAATTTTTGTATGGTATTTCAACTATTTCTATGCCACTTGTCCCGGTCGATGTTCCAACATTTATGGTAGCCCTATCGTAATATTGTTATTCCGCCTACTTTGAATGAATAATAAATTTGTTTGAATTATACATATCATCTAATAATTGTTTGACATCTATGGGTGGGAAGATTTCATGATGAATACCAGAAGAAAAAATAGTAATTATTTATGATTCTAAGATAAATGAAAACAATCTCTGATTGAAGTTTTACTAATACTGATTATTTTTCAGCAGAACCTTCATATCTCAACACCTAGACAACACTGGATATGCGATCTGGCTGGACATTACTTGATCATTAAAGGTAAATATTTCCATATATTTTTTTCATGTGAATAGAGAAGTAGCAGGGCCGTAGCCAGGGGGGGGCATTATGGGGCAATGCCCTACCTTTAATTTTCAATGCCCTACCTTAAAAAATAGTAACAATTTAAATAATATTCAAAGGAAATTTCATTATGTGACGTGAGGAAAAAATTATCACTCGCAAATCAATTCTGAATTAATCACGAGTTGTTAGAGATTGCGAACTACATCAATAGAGTGCACCGTGGTCATTGTATATATACAGCACGCTGTATTTTCAGAAGCACCTCATGTGCTTATTTTCTTGATTCCGCACATAGATGGCATTTGAAGTATGTATGGGACCTGTACTGGAATATACGCCCCTTGGTAGGGGGATCCCCATATAACCCAAAATAGAGTTTAGCGAAATAATTGTTTGTTTATTGAAGTGAAGTGAAGTGTTGATTGACTCATTTAGCGATGGATATAAGGACTTTCTTTACCAAAAAACGAAGAGTTGAAGAGGGAATTCATCACGATGAACCCCATTGCTCAAAACCCACTCCTAGTTCTATGGAAACTAGTTTGGCAAAACAGGTTGGTAGAAATAGAATTAACTATGGTATTCCTTCGGATATTGCACGAATCGGAGAACCGATAAAACAAATTATTTTAAATATATATCCCAAAGAAAATAATAGGGCCTTTGTTGCGGATTGGTTTAAGCGATATAAATGGTTGCAGTATTCGGTCGAGAGAGATGCTGCTTTTTGCTATCCTTGTCAACAATTTTTACCCCATGGAAGCAAACAAAGTTCTTATACTTCCACAGGATTCAGAAACTGGAAAAATGCCAGTGATACAAGAACTGGGTTTCCAAAACATGAGAAATCAATTCCTCATACACAAGCCATGGCGATGTGGCAAGACAAACTACGCAGAATATCTACAGGTAGCAGTGTCGAAACTTTGATAAATCATGAAGTTTTAGAAAAAAACCGGTATTACATGAAATCAATTGTTGAAGTTATACAATTTTTAGTTGTCAACGAGTTAGCTTTGCGAGGAAATTATGTTTTGGAGGAAAAAAAAGAACAAGGATTATTTCAGAATTTATTTGAATACACGTGCATGAAAGATCCGAATTTGAAGGAGGCTTTCAGCCATATACCACAAAATGCGACATATCATTCACCGGAAATTCAAAACCAAATAATTCAAGCAATGGTTCAAGTAGTACAGAACTCCATTGTCAAAGATATCAAGGAATCTGACGTGAATTGGTTCACTCTAATGGAAGATGGAACGAGGGATAAGAATAATCGTGAAAATATTGCTATAGCAATACGTTACGTTAAGGATGGAATCGTCAATGAGTCGTTGCTGACAGTTACAACAACTGAACATCTTGATGCAGCAACATTTACCGAATTAACTTTAAACACTCTTACGAAAAATGGCATTGATCTCTCCCGTATGCTAAGCCAATGCTATGATGGAGCAAGTGTTATGAGCGGAAAAGTTTCAGGAGTTGCGACTAGAATAGAGAATCAATTGGGCCGAAAAATTCCTTATGTCCACTGTTATAACCACCGCTTACATTTAATAGTTATCAGGACTATCTCTGAAATGACTTTCATCCGTTTATTTTTTGATCAATGCATCATGTTACATGAGTTCTTTCATCATGGAAAAATAGCTGCAATGTATGGTGGAAAAATAATTGGCAGATTACTCGAACAACGTTGGTCAGGACACTTGGCGGTTACAAAAGTTGTAAACGATAATTATTCAGAGATTTTGCTAACTTTAGATAAAATGAAAAATGACAGATTCAATGGTGACGACGTTGCCAAGAGTGTCGGCATCAAAAAAATTATGCTTAATTTGGAATTCCGAATGGCTATGGTTGTGGCCAAAAAAATACTATCCATGCTTCAGCCTGCAGATGCAAGTTTACAAGCCCGAAGCGCAGGATTGAAAGACGCCCTAATAATCATAAATTGCGTCCAAAATGAAATCACAAAATTGAGAACAGATGAAATGTATCATCAAATTTTGGAAGAAGCTAAATCTATGACAAGCATTGATTCTGAAAATAGGACTCACACCCAAAAAAGGCAAGTCAGAAGATCTAATCGCATGGATGACTACTTGATGTTTGACTCTTCCTGTTCCTCAACGAAACAAAATGAAGAAGATCAACCATTTAAATCTGAGTATTTCGAAACATTGGACATACTAGTTGCTGAATTACAGAGAAGGTTTTCAGACAACGATGATCTGTTAAATTCTGTAGCGAGTCTCGATGAGTTGGATGTGAACAAAATGGAACCTTTGAAAAATTTAGGTGAGTGTAAGGCAATTAACAAAATGATGTTGCTGCTTCTAAAATATTACGCTTGTTTATTCATATTCAATTCACAATTTAAATTAACTTTTCAGGTATAACAATTCCATCAAATGAAGAGGCTACAGTGGTTAAAGCTTATTTGAGTCGTCGTGAGGATAAAACAGAAGACATAGTGCAAGTTTTGTACAGACAGCGAGAGGCTTTCAAAGATACATATGAACTCTTTGCATCTGTGGCGACCATAGGATGTAGCACTGCTGTTTGTGAATCTACTTTTTCAACCTTAACTGCAATCAATAGACCTCAGAGGCTGTCAATGAGTCACGAAAGAATGGCAGGCATGGTATTTCTGGCCTTTGAAAAGAGAAGGACTCAGTCTGTTGATCTGAATGAAGTCCTTCGCATATTTAATAATATGACAAATCGAAGGATTCAGCTGTTTTGAGGAAGTTTTTTATCATCATTATATTAATCACAACATGTTGAAAGAAATAATATAAACTGAAGAAATAAATATTTTTATATATACATACTACCATACACTCAAAAGTAGGTACGATGAAAATTGATTCATCAGATCACATCGAGTACAATTTTTTACTTCTGCCCTACCTGTAACCTTCATTGCCCTACCTTAAATTCATTTCTAGCTACGGCCCTGAGAAGTAGAGGAAAGAAATCGCGAAAATTATTGAGAATAAGCACGAAATATGAGTCCATTACAGCACTGTTTTTAGTAATAATACTAATAATAAAGTTTATTTACCAAAATAATACTGTAATGTACTCATTACGATACTGAAATAGAGAATAGTATATTCTAAAACAAGTTGCAGAATGGGCTCCTATTCCAACACGAATGCGAAATTCGAAAACGAGCGACGAAGGAGCGAGTTTTGGAACGCATGAGTGTTGGAATTGCCTTCTGCAACGAGTATTAGACGATATTTTCTCTATTTCAGTCAAGTTTTGCGAAATATTGTCGAAATTCAATGAAAAATTCAGATTATATATCCTAGTGACTTTTGTATTGTATCTTGGCAGTTGGTGTGACTGTTACGAAAATTGACAGATTACGGAATTCGAATATGAATCGTATGTTTCGAATTTAGACATAATTTACATTTACACATTAAATTCGTGAATTATGTCTGACGAAATCGATTGAACACTACCAGAATTATGAGAATTTGCAAATATGTAGCAAATCATTTCTCTACATCCCCAAATTATATTATATTGACAATAATTGACGTTTGTTGAAATTTGATAGGATTGGAAGTCAGCATAGACAACCACAAAACGAAAAATATATCTGAAAACGATGCTGTAATGAGTTCATTACAGCACTGTTTTTTAGAACTGTAATGAACTCATTATGATACAGAAATAGAGAAAATATCATTAATGTTATGGTACAGAAAAACGCTAGATTAGATCAATTCAAATTTGAGTGAATGAATATACCCATCTAGAAACCACAGAATTTGCTTATAATGAATATCGATAGATGCTTATAATTTCAAAAACCAGCACGCACGTTGGCAAATGAGTTGTATGAAATGGGCAAATTTATCCGAGTCAATGAAAAGAGAAAGAAAAACTTTCTGTAATTGAGGCTGCTTGATTATACTGCGAATTGAAACCTAACTTTCGAACGAAGCCATCGGAATTATGCTAGTTTTTTCCATTTAAAGTTCTGCTTTCGAACTTCAGCGTTGAACACGTGTACACCTCCACCTAGCGGTTGGAGTTGCCAAGTTGTTAACTAGCCATTCAAAGTTTTTTTTCATGAGCATAACCATGAAGGGCTCATTCATCAATTCTTTTCTGTAGACTAATTATCATGCACTTTTTTCAAAGCTTGAGCTGGTAATAAGAGATAAAATATTGTTGGAATGAATTTTCAATATAATAATGTTGTAGATAATTTAATGACATGAATTGTTTAAATATGATTTACGCTGCGAGTTATACATAGTCAATTCGATCGGTCATGTTTTTCACTGCTTTTTTAAATGATGACTTGACTCGAATATTGGCTATCAAAACTTCAAGAGCAGATTTTTCGCTACAAACCAATGGTTCAAAGTAGTACCATAAAATAAAAAGTAAGCCTCAAACCGCAGAAATAAGGGTGACAGTTAACATAAGGGCGTGTAGATCTTCTTTTTTCTTGGGGGGAGTAATCGAAATAACGACAATTTTTACTCATATATGTAATGTGATAAAAAAAGTTTGATAACGAAGATTGAACCAAATTACTCGAAATCATTTTTTTATTACCAATTCGGTTGTTCTTACCTCATACTGGATGTTTCTGAATTAGAGTTACAGAGGTTAAAATCAAGATACAGGGATTACTAGAGAGTTGATTGAAATGTTTTTCTCGAAGTCGATAGATGATACGATAAAACTATAACAAACCAAAAAGTGTAGTATTGGACCTGAGTTTTTTTTACATTTTTTAAAATACCAGCGGCTCACCAAAAAATAGTTCTGAAGGAGAGAATCAGGCACACTTCCAGAAAAAATATCATCCTGTGGA
This sequence comes from Harmonia axyridis, assembly GCF_914767665.1. Lineage (NCBI taxonomy): Eukaryota > Metazoa > Arthropoda > Insecta > Coleoptera > Coccinellidae > Harmonia > Harmonia axyridis. The sequence continues at coordinate 55,041,432 of NC_059502.1, read as the reverse complement.
TTTGCATTCAAAATTAGCATATAGCATGATGAAAACTAAAATTGGAATATCTATGGTCAATTCAAAGTAATTATCTTGTGGAGGGAAAGTTCTATGAGTAAAAAAACTTGAACTTTAACACCTGTATCTCAAGAACGAAGTGTTTGGGGGCTCATGTTATAGACTTTTTTTTTAAATGATATAAATATATAATTTTCATTTGTACCTCCAATTTAGGAACACCGTGTAGATATAGTCAATTCAAAACTGATGTCTTCACAAATAAATTGCAATTTGAATGAAACAAGAAATTGTACAACACATCCCACACAATTTTTCTATGCCAATTACTCAGTTCAGTTATTTGATAACTACACTATTGATATTTTGTGATGAAAATGATACAAAAAACCGAAAACAATGGTTAAGTGTATACCGATGACGGATGCAGAAATAAGAGGCAAATAAGAGGCCGAAAAAGCGGATAGATAAAGGAAAATAATAAACCTCGAACAAAGACGTGTCTGTAGTGCAATAAAAGTACTCATCTTGAAAGCGATAATAAACTCCTAAACTGTAAAAGGATCCAATTTTTTACTGCCGTGTGCATTTTGAAGAAGTAAAATGATTATTGGTTCATTTTATGGAAAAATGTTCGTTCTTCGTCTTTGCGAGAATTCGCGATATAATAATTTGGAAATCTTGGAAGGGGTAATTACCCCCAATACCCCCCCATTTCTACCCCCTTTAGTTAACAAGACCACTCCGGGAAATGAAGTTAACACTAAATTGATTTTGAAATAAATTGACGGTATAGCTTGCTGTATGGCAAGTTGCGCAATCTTTCTGAAACAAAATGTTGTCGTTTGGTAAGGCAGTTCCGAGGTTTAATGACTTATGATGAATATCCAAACCATACTAAGCAGAAATGTCAACACAGTTTGACATTCTTAACTGAAAAACAATAGACAACAACCATCGAAACTTCTCTTGCTGTTGAAAAACACCCGTTACATGGTGTCTCAAAAGAAATTCTATGTAAAACAGCAATGACAAAAAGCCGTTTGTGAAAAATGTGTGTCAATTATTAGAATATAATATTTGGCAATAAATTTCTATATATATATGTATAATTCGTAAGAAAATTATTGATCGCAATATATCTAAACATCCTAACATTCTTATCTATTATATATGTATATTCATATAAAAATTAAAACACTTCAATAATTGTTTCAGGTGGAGCTTTTTTTCGAAAAATAATTTCAGATATCTTTACCAATCGAATTTCATCAAATACATAATAATATTGAAAATAATAATGAAATTTGAAATTTCATTCAAGAAATAAAAAGATTTCAATAATACCAAGAAAATGATAACGAATAATATTTTTTCATAAAGATTTATATTTCAGTATATCTGTAAATCGTCAAATACACAAACAAATCGAATAATAACAACTACATAATAATATTTACAAATTGGCATATATACAATATTTCTGTTTTTTTTTGAAGATTCAACGATTTCATTCAGTAATATAAAGTACGACTTCAATGAAGAGCTCGATTTGGAAGTTCGAAATTGAAATAGTGATGTCTTCGAAGAATTGTTCCTTTTTTTCTCGAAGTGACTTCGTACTGATTGAATTTTTTAGTTTTCAACCCTTTTTCCATTCTAGAGGCTGTCATTTGAAGAATTTGCTTGAACAAGGATGCCTTCTTCAAGCATATATCTAAATATTTCCCATCCACTTCCTTCTTTTTCTCGTTGGCCTCTTTAAACTCCGGTTTCTTGTTTTTATCAATACCGAAATTATTTTCCCGTTTCATGTTTTCATTTTCCTTGGTGAAAATAGTTTCTTTATCCGGAAGATCTGTAATTTCTTCTGATTTCGATTTGATATTCGCGATTTCAATTAATTCTTCATCCCGCAACTTTTTCACTTCGGTGATAATATTCTTGATCTGTATTGTTCTTCTCATATTTCTCATATTCAATTCATGATTTCTCAATTTCACCAATCACGATTTCAAAATCAATTTCTGTTCCATTTTTCCGTTTGATATTGACCAATCAAAACAAAAATTGAAATTATTCACTCAACAAACAATGAATTCACGGAAAATCTGTTACTATGAGACGGAAGTAATTTTCAAGTTGTCGGTATCTCATAAAGTTTAAATTTTCTAAAACTCTGTAAGAAATAATTCAATCACTCAAGATGTAGAGTTTATTATTAAAAACACAGTTGAACTGAATTGCTATTCAAAATCTAAGTCGATGTGATACCAGTGAAGGTCGGATTGAAAGTGTCCTCCTTAGAGGGACAGAACCAAGGTTTCTACTCTGTGGATTGGGTCCAACGATAGAGACTCATGCGCGTGATTGATTCGGACAATTATGGTCTCAGCATGATGTATTCTATGGTCCCATGACGACTGAATTATGTCTGGAATGACTCAATAAGAGAAAGTCGTTAGAAATGCCTTATCCCTAATTGTTTGGTGAATGAGAATTATCTCTCTGACGGAAAATGTAGCTTGATAAGGAAATTGTTGATGTTTGCAGAAATGATTCTGGTAATTTGATATGCAACCATCTGTTGCAATGTTCTACTCAACTAACGAAATAGTCATATCATATACAATCCGATTCCATTTATATTATCCTAACTATTTTTCGTTATATATTATGTTATTTTTTTTTATTATTTTTTTGTAATCTGATTTGTGATACCTACTTTCATTATTATTAATATTTATTCATATGAAAATTTAAGCACTTCAATAATTATTTCAGGTAGAATTTTTTTTTGGAAAAATAATTTTTCAGATATCCCAACAAATCGAATTTCATCAAATACATAATTATATTGAGAATACTAATGAAATTTTTAATTTTATTCAAGACATAAAGCAATTTCAATAATACAAAGAAAATGATAACGAATAATATTTTTTCATATGAATTAACATTTCAGTATATCTGTAAATCGTCAAATACATAAACAAATCGAATAATAACAACATCATAATGATATCGAAATTGAAATAGTGATGTCTTCAAAGACTTATTCCTTTGTATCTAAAGAAAAAGGTATTCATTTCTGAATCTGAAATTTTGTTCTGTGGAAGCAAATTTTATTCCAAATTGAAGAAGCAGTTCGATATTGCTTCATTCATTCTTTCAATAAATAAGAAGTATACTTTTTTCTTCGAAATACTGGAGATTGACTGAATTTCACGCCACTGTTGTTCCCCGACAACCGAAAATATCTCCATAAAATACCCTCTAGGGAGTAGGGTAGGCATGCAAAATTTCGTTTGAATTCAAGCTTTTTTATGGAAGGTATTGCATAAAAATGGTTTTTTCATGTAGACTTCAACACCCTGTATCTCCCTTAGATATCGAGATAGGGGTATTCAATATACATTTTCCCGAATCAGGACAACGAGGAGAATATCCCATTAAATTTTTAACGATTAAAATTGATACACCCTGTATATTATGTTATTTTGTTCTCAAAATTTTTTTTTAACTGATTTTTGATACTAACTTTCATTATTATCTATTTATATAGAAATTGAAACACTTCAATAATTGTTTCAGATAGAGCATTTCTCTGGAAAAATAATTTTTCAGATATCTTTACCAATCGAATTCATCAAATACATAATTATATTGAAAATAATAATGAAATTTGAAATTTCATTCAAGAAATAAAAATATTTCAATAATACCAAGAAAATGATAACGAATAATATTTTTCATAAAGATTTATATTTCAGTATATCTGTAAATCGTCAAATACATAAACAAATCGAATAATAACAACTACATAATAATATTTACAAATTGGCATATATACAAAATTTATGTTTTTTTTTTTTTGTGAATATTCATTGATTTCATTCAGTAAAATGAAGTACGACTTCAATGAAGAGCTCGATTTGGAAGTTCGAAATTGAAATAGTGATGTCTTCGAAGAATTGTTCCTTTTTTTCTCGAAGTGACTTCGTACTGATTGAATTTTTTAGTTTTCAACCCTCTTTTCATTTTGGAGGCTGTCATTTCAAGAATTTGCTTGAATAAGGATGCCTTCTTCAAGCATATATCCAAATATTTCCCATCTACTTCCTTCTTTTTCTCGTTTGCCTCTTTAAACTCCGGTTTCTTGTTTTCATCAATACCGAAATTATTTTCCCCTTTCATGCTTTCATTTCCCTTGGTGGAAATAGCTTCTTTATAAGGAAGATCTGTAATTTCTTTTGATTTCAATTTGATATTCGCGATTTCAATTAATTCTGCATCCTGAAACTTTTTCACTTCGGTGATAATATTCTTGATCTGTATTGTTCTTCTCATATTTCTCATATTCAATTCATGATTTCTTAATTTCACCAGTCCCGATTTAAAATCAATTTCTGTTCCATGTTTCCGTTTGATATTGACCAATCAAAACAAAAAATGAAATTATTCACTCCACAAACAATGAGTTCACGGAAAATCTGATACTATGAGACGGAAGTAATTTTCAAGTTGTCGGTATCTCATAAAGTTTCAATTTTCTAAATCTCTGTAAGAAATAATTCAATCACTCAAGATGCAGAGTTTATTATTAAAAACACAGTTGAACTAAATTGCTATTCAAGATCTAAGTCGATGAGATACCAGTGAAGGTCGGATTGAAAGTGTCCTCCTTACAGGGACAGAACCAAGGTTTCTACTCTGTGGATTGGGTCCGACGATAGAGACTCATGCGCGTGATTGATTCGGACAATTATGGTCTCAGCATGATGTATTCTATGGTCCCATGAACGACTTAATTATGTCTGGAATGACTCAATAAGAGAAAGTCGTTAGAAATGCCTTATCTCTAATTGTTTGGTAAATGAGAATTATCTCTCTGACGGAAAATGTAGCTTGATAAGGAAATTGTTGATGTTTGCAGAAATGATTCTGGTAATTTGATATGCAACCATCTGTTGCAATGTTCTACTCAACTATCGAAATAGTCAGTTCATATACACTCCGATTCCATTTATATTATCCTAACTATTTTTCGTTATATATTATGTTAATTTTTTTTATTATTTTTTTGTTATCTGATTTGTGATACCTACTTTCATTATTATTATTATTTATTCATATAAAAATTTAAGCACTTCAATAATTATTTCAGGTAGAATTTTTTTTTGGAAAAATAATTTTTCAGATATCCCAACAAATCGAATTTCATCAAATACAAAATTATATTGACAATACTAATGAAATTTGAAATTTTATTCAAGACATAAAGATATTTCAATAATACAAAGAAAATGATAACGAATAATATTTTTTCATATGAATTAACATTTCAGTATATCTGTAAATCGTCAAATACATAAACAAATCGAATAATAACAACATCATAATGATATTGAAATTGAATTAGTGATGTCTTTGAAGACTTATTCCTTTGTTTTTAAAGAAAAAGGTAATCATTTCTGAATATGAAATTTTAAATTTTGTTCTGTGAAAGCAAATTTTATTCCAAATTGAAGAAGCAGTTCGATATTGCTTCATTCATTCTTTCAATAAAAAAGAAGTATACTTTTTTCTTCGAATACTTGAGATTTCACGCCACTGTTGTTCCCCGAAAACCGAAAATATCTCCATAAAATACCCTCAAGGGAGTAGGGCAGGCATGCAAAATTTCGTTTGAATTCAAGCTATTTTATGGAAGGTATAAATGGTTTTTTCTTGTAAACTTCTACACCCTGTATCTCCCTTAGGTATCGAGATAGGGGTATTTTTATCTGATTTTTGATACTAACTTTCATTATTATCTATTCATATAGAAATTAAAACACTTCAATAATTGTTTCAGATAGAGCATTTCTCTCGAAAAATAATTTTTCAGATATCTTTACCAATCGAATTCATCAAATACATAATTATATTGAAAATAATAATGAAATTTGAAATTTCATTCAAGAAATAAAAATATTTCAATAATACCAAGAAAATGATAACGAATAAAATTTTTTCATAAAGATTTATATTTCAGTATATCTGTAAATCGTCAAATACATAAGCAAATCGAATAATAACAACTACATAATAATATTTACAAATTGGCATATATACAAAATTTCTATTTTTTTTGAAGATTCATTGATTTCATTCAGTAATATATAGTATGACTTCAATGAAGAGCTCGATTTGGAAGTTCGAAATTGAAATAGTGATGTCTTCGAAGAATTGTTCCTTTTTTTCTCGAAGTGACTTCGTACTGATTGAATTTTTTAGTTTTCAACCCTCTTTTCATTTTGGAGGCTGTCATTTCAAGAATTTGCTTGAATAAGGATGCCTTCTTCAAGCATATATCCAAATATTTCCCATCTACTTCCTTCTTTTTCTCGTTTGCCTCTTTAAACTCCGGTTTCTTGTTTTTATCAATACCGAAATTATTTTCCCCTTTCATGCTTTCATTTTCCTTGGTGGAAATAGCTTCTTTATAAGGAAGATCTGTAATTTCTTTTGATTTCAATTTGATATTCGCGATTTCAATTAATTCTTCATCCTGCAACTTTTTCACTTCGGTGATAATATTCTTGATCTGTATTGTTCTTCTCATATTTCTCATATTCAATTCATGATTTCTTAATTTCACCAGTCCCGATTTCAAAATCAATTTCTGTTCCATGTTTCCGTTTGATATTGACCAATCAAAACAAAAAATGAAATTATTCACTCCACAAACAATGAGTCCACGGAAAATCTGATACTATGAGACGGAAGTAATTTTCAAGTTGTCGGTATCTCATAAAGTTTTAATTTTCTAAATCTCTGTAAGAAATAATTCAATCACTCAAGATGCAGAGTTTATTATTAAAAACACAGTTGAACTAAATTGCTATTCAAGATCTAAGTCGATGTGATACCAGTGAAGGTCGGATTGAAAGTGTCCTCCTTACAGGGACAGAACCAAGGTTTCTACTCTGTGGATTGGGTCCGACGATAGAGACTCATGCGCGTGATTGATTCGGACAATAATGGTCTCAGCATGATGTATTCTATGGTCCCATGAACGACTAAATTATGTCTGGAATGACTCAATAAGAGAAAGTCGTTAGAAATGCCTTATCTCTAATTGTTTGGTAAATGAAAATTATCTCTCTGACGGAAAATGTAGCTTGATAAGGAAATTGCTGATGTTTGCAGAAATGATTCTGGTAATTTGATATGCAATGTTCTACTCAACTAACGAAATAGTCATTTCATATACAATCCGATTCCATTTATATTATCCTAACTATTTTTCGTTATATATTATGTTATATTTTTTTATTATTTTTTTGTTATCTGATTTGTGATACCTACTTTCATTATTATTATTATTCATTCATATAAAAATTTAAGCACTTCAATAATTATTTCAGGTAGAATTTTTTTTGGAAATATAATTTTTCAGATATCCCAACAAATCGAATTTCATCAAATACATAATTATATTGGGAATACTAATGAAATTTTAAATTTTATTCAAGACATAAAGAGATTTCAATAATACAAATAAAATGATAACGAATAATATTTTTTCATATAAATTTACATTTCAGTATATCTGTAAATCGTCAAATACATAAACAAATCGAATAATAACAACTACATAATAATATTTACAAATTGGCATATATACAAAATATCTGTTTTTTTTTGAAGATTCATTGATTTCATTCAGTAATATAAAGTACGACTTCAATGAAGAGCTCGATTTGGAAGTTCAAAATTGAAATAGTGATGTCTTCGGAAAATTGTTCCTTTTTTTCTCGAAGTGACTTCGTACTGATTGAATTTTTTAGTTTTTAACCCTTTTTTCATTCTGGAGGCTCTCATTTCAAGAATTTGCTTGAACAAGGATGCCTTCGTCAAGCATATTTCTAAATATTTCCCATCTACTTCCTTCTTCTTCTCGTTGGCCTCTTTAAACTCCGGTTTCTTGTATTTATCAATACCGAAATTATTTTCGCGTTTCATGTTTTCATTTTCCTTGGTGGGAATAGCTTCTTTATCCTGAAGATCTGTAATTTCTTTTGATTTCGATTTGATTTTCGCGATTTCAATTAATTCTTCATCCCGCAACTTTTTCCCTGCGGTGATAATATTCTTGATTTGTATTGTTCTTCTCATATTCAATTTATGATTTCTCAATTTCATCAATCCCGATTTCAAAATCAATTTCTGTTCCATTTTTCCGTTTGTTATTGACCAATCAAAACAAAAATTGAAATTATTCAGTCTACAAACAATGAATTCACGGAAAATCTGTTACTATGAGACGGAAGTAATTTTCAAGTTGTCGGTATCTCATAAAGTTTAAATTTTCGAAAACTCTGTAAGAAATAATTCAATCACTCAAGATGCAGAGTTTATTATTAAAAACACAGTTGAACTAAATTGCTATTCAAGATCTAAGTCGATGTGATAACAGTGAAGGTCGGATTGAAAGTGTCCTCCTTAGAGGGACAGAACCAAGGTTTCTACTCTGTGGATTGAGTCCGACGATAGAGACTCATGCGCGTGATTGATTCGGACAATTATGGTCTCAGCATGATGTATTCTATGGTCCCATGAACGACTAAATTATGTCTGGAATGACTCAATAAGACAGAGTCGTTAAAAATGCCTTATCTCTAATTGTTTGGTAAATGAGAATTATCCCCCTGACGGAAAATGTAGCTTGATAAGGAAATTGTTGATGTTTGCAGAAATGATTCTGGTAATTTGATATGCAACCATCTGTTGCAATGTTCTACTCAACTATCGAAATAGTCAGTTCATATACACTCCGATTCCATTTATATTATCCTAACTATTTTTCGTTATATATTATGTTAATTTTTTTTATTATTTTTTTGTTATCTGATTTGTGATACCTACTTTCATTATTATTATTATTTATTCATATAAAAATTTAAGCACTTCAATAATTATTTCAGGTAGAATTTTTTTTTGGAAAAATAATTTTTCAGATATCCCAACAAATCGAATTTCATCAAATACAAAATTATATTGACAATACTAATGAAATTTGAAATTTTATTCAAGACATAAAGATATTTCAATAATACAAAGAAAATGATAACGAATAATATTTTTTCATATGAATTGACATTTCAGTATATCTGTAAATCGTCAAATACATAAACAAATCGAATAATAACAACATCATAATGATATTGAAATTGTAATAGTAATGTCTTCGAAGACTTATTCCTTTGTTTTTAAAGAAAAAGGTAATCATTTCTGAATCTGAAATTTTAAATTTTGTTCTGTGAAAGCAAATTTTATTCCAAATTGAAGAAGCAGTTCGATATTGCTTCATTCATTCTTTCAATAAAAAAGAAGTATACTTTTTTCTTCGAAATACTTGAGATTGACCGAATTTCACGCCACTGTTGTTCCCCGAAAACCGAAAATATCTCCATAAAATACCCTCAAGGGGGTAGGGCAGGCATGCAAAATTTCGTTTGAATTCAAGCTTTTTTATGGAAGGTATTGCATAAAAATGGTTTTTTCTTGTAAACTTCAACACCCTGTATCTCCCTTAGGTATCGAGATAGGGGTATATAATATACATTTTCCCGAATCAGGACAACGAGGAGAATATCCCATTGAATTTTTAACGATTAAAATTGATACACCCTGTATATTATGTTATTTTGTTCTCGAAATTTTTTTTTATCTGATTTTTGATACTAACTTTCATTATTATCTATTCATATATAAATTAAAACACTTCAATAATTGTTTCAGATAGAGCATTTCTCTCGAAAAATAATTTTTCAGATATCTTTACCAATCGAATTCATCAAATACATAATTATATTGAAAATAATAATGAAATTTGAAATTTCATTCAAGAAATAAAAATATTTCAATAATACCAAGAAAATGATAACGAATATTATTTTTTCATAAAGATTTATATTTCAGTATATCTGTAAATCGTCAAATACATAAACAAATCGAATAATAACAACTACATAATAATATTTACAAATTGGCATATATACAAAATTTCTAATTTTTTTTTTTGTGAAGATTCATTGATTTCATTCAGTAAAATGAAGTACGACTTCAATGAAGAGCTCGATTTGGAAGTTCGAAATTGAAATAGTGATGTCTTCGAAAAATTGTTCCTTTTTTTCTCGAAGTGACTTCATACTGATTGAATTTTTCAGTTTTCAACCCTCTTTTCATTTTGGAGGCTGTCATTTCAAGAATTTGCTTGAATAAGGATGCCTTCTTCAAAAATAATTTTTCAGAGATCACAACAATTCGAATTTCATCAAATACATAATTATATTGAGAATACTAATGAAATTTTAAATTTTATTCAAGATATAAAGAGATTTCAATAATACAAAGAAAATGATAACGAATAATATTTTTTCATATGAATTAACATTTCAGTATATCTGTAAATCGTCAAATACATAAACAAATCGAATAATAACAACATCATAATGATATTGAAATTGAAATAGTAATGTCTTCGAAGACTTATTCCTTTGTTTTTAAAGAAAAAGGTAATCATTTCTGAATCTGAAATTTTAAATTTTGTTCTGTGAAAGCAAATTTTATTCCAAATTGAAGAAGCAGTTCGATATTGCTTCATTCATTCTTTCAATAAAAAAGAAGTATACTTTTTTCTTCAAATACTTGAGATTGACCGAATTTCACGCCACTGTTTTTCCCCGAAAACCGAAAATATCTCCATAAAATACCCTCAAGGGAGTAGGGCAGGCATGCAAAATTTCGTTTGAATTCAAGCTTTTTTATGGAAGGTATAAATGGTTTTTTCTTGTGAACTTCTACACCCTGTATCTCCCTTAGGTATCGAGATAGGGGTATTTTTATCTGATTTTTGATACTAACTTTCATTATTATCTATTCATATAGAAATTAAAACACTTCAATAATTGTTTCAGATAGAGCATTTCTCTCGAAAAATAATTTTTCAGATATCTTTACCAATCGAATTCATCAAATACATAATTATAATGAAAATAATAATGACATTTGAAATTTCATTCAAGAAATAAAAATATTTCAATAATACCAAGACAATGATAACGAATAAAATTTTTTCATAAAGATTTATATTTCAGTATATCTGTAAATCGTCAAATACATAAACAAATCGAATAATAACAACTACATAATAATATTTACAAATTGGCATATATACAAAATTTCTATTTTTTTTTGAAGATTCATTGATTTCATTCAGTAATATATAGTACGACTTCAATGAAGAGCTCGATTTGGAAGTTCGAAATTGAAATAGTGATGTCTTCGAAGAATTGTTCCTTTTTTTCTCGAAGTGACTTCGTACTGATTGAATTTTTTAGTTTTCAACCCTCTTTTCATTTTGGAGGCTGTCATTTCAAGAATTTGCTTGAATAAGGATGCCTTCTTCGAGCATATATCCAAATATTTCCCATCTACTTCCTTCTTTTTCTCGTTTGCCTCTTTAAACTCCGGTTTCTTGTTTTTATCAATACCGAAATTATTTTCCCCTTTCATGCTTACATTTTCCTTGGTGGAAATAGCTTCTTTATAAGGAAGATCTGTAATTTCTTTTGATTTCAATTTGATATTCGCGATTTCAATTAATTCTTCATCCTGAAACTTTTTCACTTCGGTGATGATATTCTTGATCTGTATTGTTCTTCTCATATTTCTCATATTAGAGACTCATGCGCGTGATTGATTCGGACAATAATGGTCTCAGCATGATGTATTCTATGGTCCCATGAACGACTAAATTATGTCTGGAATGACTCAATAAGAGAAAGTCGTTAGAAATGCCTTATCTCTAATTGTTTGGTAAATGAGAATTATCTCTCTGACGGAAAATGTAGCTTGATAAGGAAATTGCTGATGTTTGCAGAAATGATTCTGGTAATTTGATATGCAATGTTCTACTCAACTAACGAAATAGTCATTTCATATACAATCCGATTCCATTTATATTATCCTAACTATTTTTCGTTATATATTATGTTATATTTTTTTATTATTTTTTTGTTATCTGATTTGTGATACCTACTTTCATTATTATTATTATTCATTCATATAAAAATTTGAGCACTTCAATAATTATTTCAGGTAGAATTTTTTTTGGAAATATAATTTTTCAGATATCCCAACAAATCGAATTTCATCAAATACATAATTATATTGGGAATACTAATGAAATTTTAAATTTTATTCAAGACATAAAGAGATTTCAATAATACAAATAAAATGATAACGAATAATATTTTTTCATATAAATTTACATTTCAGTATATCTGTAAATCGTCAAATACATAAACAAATCGAATAATAACAACTACATAATAATATTTACAAATTGGCATATATACAAAATATCTGTTTTTTTTTGAAGATTCATTGATTTCATTCAGTAATATAAAGTACGACTTCAATGAAGAGCTCGATTTGGAAGTTCAAAATTGAAATAGTGATGTCTTCGGAAAATTGTTCCTTTTTTTCTCGAAGTGACTTCGTACTGATTGAATTTTTTAGTTTTTAACCCTTTTTTCATTCTGGAGGCTCTCATTTCAAGAATTTGCTTGAACAAGGATGCCTTCGTCAAGCATATTTCTAAATATTTCCCATCTACTTCCTTCTTCTTCTCGTTGGCCTCTTTAAACTCCGGTTTCTTGTATTTATCAATACCGAAATTATTTTCGCGTTTCATGTTTTCATTTTCCTTGGTGGGAATAGCTTCTTTATCCTGAAGATCTGTAATTTCTTTTGATTTCGATTTGATTTTCGCGATTTCAATTAATTCTTCATCCCGCAACTTTTTCCCTGCGGTGATAATATTCTTGATTTGTATTGTTCTTCTCATATTCAATTTATGATTTCTCAATTTCATCAATCCCGATTTCAAAATCAATTTCTGTTCCATTTTTCCGTTTGTTATTGACCAATCAAAACAAAAATTGAAATTATTCAGTCTACAAACAATGAATTCACGGAAAATCTGTTACTATGAGACGGAAGTAATTTTCAAGTTGTCGGTATCTCATAAAGTTTAAATTTTCGAAAACTCTGTAAGAAATAATTCAATCACTCAAGATGCAGAGTTTATTATTAAAAACACAGTTGAACTAAATTGCTATTCAAGATCTAAGTCGATGTGATAACAGTGAAGGTCGGATTGAAAGTGTCCTCCTTAGAGGGACAGAACCAAGGTTTCTACTCTGTGGATTGAGTCCGACGATAGAGACTCATGCGCGTGATTGATTCGGACAATTATGGTCTCAGCATGATGTATTCTATGGTCCCATGAACGACTAAATTATGTCTGGAATGACTCAATAAGACAGAGTCGTTAAAAATGCCTTATCTCTAATTGTTTGGTAAATGAGAATTATCCCCCTGACGGAAAATGTAGCTTGATAAGGAAATTGTTGATGTTTGCAGAAATGATTCTGGTAATTTGATATGCAACCATCTGTTGCAATGTTCTACTCAACTATCGAAATAGTCAGTTCATATACACTCCGATTCCATTTATATTATCCTAACTATTTTTCGTTATATATTATGTTAATTTTTTTTATTATTTTTTTGTTATCTGATTTGTGATACCTACTTTCATTATTATTATTATTTATTCATATAAAAATTTAAGCACTTCAATAATTATTTCAGGTAGAATTTTTTTTTGGAAAAATAATTTTTCAGATATCCCAACAAATCGAATTTCATCAAATACAAAATTATATTGACAATACTAATGAAATTTGAAATTTTATTCAAGACATAAAGATATTTCAATAATACAAAGAAAATGATAACGAATAATATTTTTTCATATGAATTGACATTTCAGTATATCTGTAAATCGTCAAATACATAAACAAATCGAATAATAACAACATCATAATGATATTGAAATTGTAATAGTAATGTCTTCGAAGACTTATTCCTTTGTTTTTAAAGAAAAAGGTAATCATTTCTGAATCTGAAATTTTAAATTTTGTTCTGTGAAAGCAAATTTTATTCCAAATTGAAGAAGCAGTTCGATATTGCTTCATTCATTCTTTCAATAAAAAAGAAGTATACTTTTTTCTTCGAAATACTTGAGATTGACCGAATTTCACGCCACTGTTGTTCCCCGAAAACCGAAAATATCTCCATAAAATACCCTCAAGGGGGTAGGGCAGGCATGCAAAATTTCGTTTGAATTCAAGCTTTTTTATGGAAGGTATTGCATAAAAATGGTTTTTTCTTGTAAACTTCAACACCCTGTATCTCCCTTAGGTATCGAGATAGGGGTATATAATATACATTTTCCCGAATCAGGACAACGAGGAGAATATCCCATTGAATTTTTAACGATTAAAATTGATACACCCTGTATATTATGTTATTTTGTTCTCGAAATTTTTTTTTATCTGATTTTTGATACTAACTTTCATTATTATCTATTCATATATAAATTAAAACACTTCAATAATTGTTTCAGATAGAGCATTTCTCTCGAAAAATAATTTTTCAGATATCTTTACCAATCGAATTCATCAAATACATAATTATATTGAAAATAATAATGAAATTTGAAATTTCATTCAAGAAATAAAAATATTTCAATAATACCAAGAAAATGATAACGAATATTATTTTTTCATAAAGATTTATATTTCAGTATATCTGTAAATCGTCAAATACATAAACAAATCGAATAATAACAACTACATAATAATATTTACAAATTGGCATATATACAAAATTTCTAATTTTTTTTTTTGTGAAGATTCATTGATTTCATTCAGTAAAATGAAGTACGACTTCAATGAAGAGCTCGATTTGGAAGTTCGAAATTGAAATAGTGATGTCTTCGAAAAATTGTTCCTTTTTTTCTCGAAGTGACTTCATACTGATTGAATTTTTCAGTTTTCAACCCTCTTTTCATTTTGGAGGCTGTCATTTCAAGAATTTGCTTGAATAAGGATGCCTTCTTCAAAAATAATTTTTCAGAGATCACAACAATTCGAATTTCATCAAATACATAATTATATTGAGAATACTAATGAAATTTTAAATTTTATTCAAGATATAAAGAGATTTCAATAATACAAAGAAAATGATAACGAATAATATTTTTTCATATGAATTAACATTTCAGTATATCTGTAAATCGTCAAATACATAAACAAATCGAATAATAACAACATCATAATGATATTGAAATTGAAATAGTAATGTCTTCGAAGACTTATTCCTTTGTTTTTAAAGAAAAAGGTAATCATTTCTGAATCTGAAATTTTAAATTTTGTTCTGTGAAAGCAAATTTTATTCCAAATTGAAGAAGCAGTTCGATATTGCTTCATTCATTCTTTCAATAAAAAAGAAGTATACTTTTTTCTTCAAATACTTGAGATTGACCGAATTTCACGCCACTGTTTTTCCCCGAAAACCGAAAATATCTCCATAAAATACCCTCAAGGGAGTAGGGCAGGCATGCAAAATTTCGTTTGAATTCAAGCTTTTTTATGGAAGGTATAAATGGTTTTTTCTTGTGAACTTCTACACCCTGTATCTCCCTTAGGTATCGAGATAGGGGTATTTTTATCTGATTTTTGATACTAACTTTCATTATTATCTATTCATATAGAAATTAAAACACTTCAATAATTGTTTCAGATAGAGCATTTCTCTCGAAAAATAATTTTTCAGATATCTTTACCAATCGAATTCATCAAATACATAATTATAATGAAAATAATAATGACATTTGAAATTTCATTCAAGAAATAAAAATATTTCAATAATACCAAGACAATGATAACGAATAAAATTTTTTCATAAAGATTTATATTTCAGTATATCTGTAAATCGTCAAATACATAAACAAATCGAATAATAACAACTACATAATAATATTTACAAATTGGCATATATACAAAATTTCTATTTTTTTTGAAGATTCATTGATTTCATTCAGTAATACGACTTCAATGAAGAGCTCGATTTGGAAGTTCGAAATTGAAATAGTGATGTCTTCGAAGAATTGTTCCTTTTTTTCTCGAAGTGACTTCGTACTGATTGAATTTTTTAGTTTTCAACCCTCTTTTCATTTTGGAGGCTGTCATTTCAAGAATTTGCTTGAATAAGGATGCCTTCTTCAAGCATATATCCAAATATTTCCCATCTACTTCCTTCTTTTTCTCGTTTGCCTCTTTAAACTCCGGTTTCTTGTTTTTATCAATACCGAAATTATTTTCCCCTTTCATGCTTACATTTTCCTTGGTGGAAATAGCTTCTTTATAAGGAAGATCTGTAATTTCTTTTGATTTCAATTTGATATTCGCGATTTCAATTAATTCTTCATCCTGAAACTTTTTCACTTCGGTGATGATATTCTTGATCTGTATTGTTCTTCTCATATTTCTCATATTAGAGACTCATGCGCGTGATTGATTCGGACAATAATGGTCTCAGCATGATGTATTCTATGGTCCCATGAACGACTAAATTATGTCTGGAATGACTCAATAAGAGAAAGTCGTTAGAAATGCCTTATCTCTAATTGTTTGGTAAATGAGAATTATCTCTCTGACGGAAAATGTAGCTTGATAAGGAAATTGCTGATGTTTGCAGAAATGATTCTGGTAATTTGATATGCAATGTTCTACTCAACTAACGAAATAGTCATTTCATATACAATCCGATTCCATTTATATTATCCTAACTATTTTTCGTTATATATTATGTTATTTTTTTTTATTATTTTTTTGTTATCTGATTTGTGATACCTACTTTCATTATTATTATTATTCATTCATATAAAAATTTGAGCACTTCAATAATTATTTCAGGTAGAATTTTTTTTGGAAATATAATTTTTCAGATATCCCAACAAATCGAATTTCATCAAATACATAATTATATTGGGAATACTAATGAAATTTTAAATTTTATTCAAGACATAAAGAGATTTCAATAATACAAATAAAATGATAACGAATAATATTTTTTCATATAAATTAACATTTCAGTATATCTGTAAATCGTCAAATACATAAACAAATCGAATAATCATAACTACATAATAATATTTACAAATTGGCATATATACGAAATATCTGTTTTTTTTTGTAGATTCATTGATTTCATTCAGTAATATAAAGTACGACTTCAGTGAAGAGCTCGATTTGGAAGTTCAAAATTGAAATAGTGATGTCTTCGGAAAATTGTTCCTTTTTTTCTCGAAGTGACTTCGTACTGATTGAATTTTTTAGTTTTCAACCCTTTTTTCATTCTGGAGGCTCTCATTTCAAGAATCTGCTTGAACAAGGATGCCTTCGTCAAGCATATTTCTAAATATTTCCGATCTATTACCTTCTTCTTCTCGTTGGCCTCTTTAAACTCCGGTTTCTTGTATTTATCAATACCGAAATTATTTTCGCGTTTCATGTTTTCATTTTCCTTGGTGGGAATAGCTTCTTTATCCTGAAGATCTGTAATTTCTTTTGATTTCGATTTGATATTCGCGATTTCAATTAATTCTTCATCCCGCAACTTTTTCACTGCGGTGATAATATTCTTGATTTGTATTGTTCTTCTCATATTCAATTTATGATTTCTCAATTTCATCAATCCCGATTTCAAAATCAATTTCTGTTCCATTTTTCCGTTTGTTATTGACCAATCAAAACAAAAATTGAAATTATTCAGTCTACAAACAATGAATTCACGGAAAATCTGTTACTATGAGATGGAAGTAATTTTCAAGTTGTCGGTATCTCATAAAGTTTAAATTTTCGAAAACTCTGTAAGAAATAATTCAATCACTCAAGATGCAGAGTTTATTATTAAAAACACAGTTGAACTAAATTGCTATTCAAGATCTAAGTCGATGTGATAACAGTGAAGGTCGGATTGAAAGTA
Source organism: Harmonia axyridis (assembly GCF_914767665.1). Taxonomy (NCBI): domain Eukaryota; kingdom Metazoa; phylum Arthropoda; class Insecta; order Coleoptera; family Coccinellidae; genus Harmonia; species Harmonia axyridis. The sequence continues at coordinate 55,023,480 of NC_059502.1, read as the reverse complement.
TCCTCCTTAGAGGGACAGAACCAAGGTTTCTACTCTGTGGATTGGGTCCGACCATAGAGACTCATGCGCGTGATTGATTCGGACAATTATGGTCTCAGCATGATGTATTCTATGGTCCCATGAACGACTTAATTATGTCTGGAATGACTCAATAAGACAGAGTCGTTAAAAATGCCTTATCTCTAATTGTTTGGTAAATGAGAATTATCTCTCTGACGGAAAATGTAGCTTGATAAGGAAATTGTTGATGTTTGCAGAAATGATTCTGGTAATTTGATATGCAACTATCTGTTGCAATGTTCTACTCAACTATCGAAATAGTCAGTTCATATACACTCCGATTCCATTTATATTATCCTAACTATTTTTCGTTATATATTATGTTAATTTTTTTTATTATTTTTTTGTTATCTGATTTGTGATACCTACTTTCATTATTATTATTATTTATTCATATAAAAATTTAAGCACTCCAATAATTATTTCAGGTAGAATTTTTTTTTGGAAAAATAATTTTTCAGATATCCCAACAAATCGAATTTCATCAAATACAAAATTATATTGACAATACTTATGAAATTTTAAATTTTATTCAAGACATAAAGATATTTCAATAATACAAAGAAAATGATAACGAATAATATTTTTTCATATGAATTAACATTTCAGTATATCTGTAAATCGTCAAATACATAAACAAATCGAATAATAACAACATCATAATGATATTGAAATTGAAATAGTAATGTCTTCGAAGACTTATTCCTTTGTTTTTAAAGAAAAAGGTAATCATTTCTGAATCTGAAATTTAAAATTTTGTTCTGTGAAAGCAAATTTTATTCCAAATTGAAGAAGCAGTTCGATATTGCTTCATTCATTCTTTCAATAAAAAAAAAGTATACTTTTTTCTTCGAAATACTTGAGATTGACCGAATTTTACGCCACTGTTGTTCCCCGAAAACCGAAAATATCTCCATAAAATACCCTCAAGGGGGTAGGGCAGGCATGCAAAATTTCGTTTGAATTCAAGCTTTTTTATGGAAGGTATTGCATAAAAATGGTTTTTTCTTGTAAACTTCAACACCCTGTATCTCCCTTAGGTATCGAGATAGGGGTATATAATATACATTTTCCCGAATCAGGACAACGAGGAGAATATCCCATTGAATTTTTAACGATTAAAATTGATACACCCTGTATATTATGTTATTTTGTTCTCGAAATTTTTTTTTATCTGATTTTTGATACTAACTTTCATTATTATCTATTCATATAGAAATTAAAACACTTCAATAATTGTTTCAGATAGAGCATTTCTCTCGAAAAATAATTTTTCAGATATCTTTACCAATCGAATTCATCAAATACATAATTATATTGAAAATAATAATGAAATTTGAAATTTCATTCAAGAAATAAAAATATTTCAATAATACCAAGAAAATGATAACGAATATTATTTTTTCATAAAGATTTATATTTCAGTATATCTGTAAATCGTCAAATACATAAACAAATCGAATAATAACAACTACATAATAATATTTACAAATTGGCATATATACAAAATTTCTAATTTTTTTTTTGTGAAGATTCATTGATTTCATTCAGTAAAATGAAGTACGACTTCAATGAAGAGCTCGATTTGGAAGTTCGAAATTGAAATAGTGATGTCTTCGAAAAATTGTTCCTTTTTTTCTCGAAGTGACTTCATACTGATTGAATTTTTCAGTTTTCAACCCTCTTTTCATTTTGGAGGCTGTCATTTCAAGAATTTGCTTGAATAAGGATGCCTTCTTCAAAAATAATTTTTCAGAGATCACAACAATTCGAATTTCATCAAATACATAATTATATTGAGAATACTAATGAAATTTTAAATTTTATTCAAGATATAAAGAGATTTCAATAATACAAAGAAAATGATAACGAATAATATTTTTTCATATGAATTAACATTTCAGTATATCTGTAAATCGTCAAATACATAAACAAATCGAATAATAACAACATCATAATGATATTGAAATTGAATTAGTGATGTCTTCGAAGACTTATTCCTTTGTTTTTAAAGAAAAAGGTAATCATTTCTGAATCTGAAATTTTAAATTTTGTTCTGTGAAAGCAAATTTTATTCCAAATTGAAGAAGCAGTTCGATATTGCTTCATTCATTCTTTCAATAAAAAAGAAGTATACTTTTTTCTTCAAATACTTGAGATTGACCGAATTTCACGCCACTGTTTTTCCCCGAAAACCGAAAATATCTCCATAAAATACCCTCAAGGGAGTAGAGCAGGCATGCAAAATTTCGTTTGAATTCAAGCTTTTTTATGGAAGGTATAAATGGTTTTTTCTTGTGAACTTCTACACCCTGTATCTCCCTTAGGTATCGAGATAGGGGTATTTTTATCTGATTTTTGATACTAACTTTCATTATTATCTATTCATATAGAAATTAAAACACTTCAATAATTGTTTCAGATAGAGCATTTCTCTCGAAAAATAATTTTTCAGATATCTTTACCAATCGAATTCATCAAATACATAATTATAATGAAAATAATAATGACATTTGAAATTTCATTCAAGAAATAAAAATATTTCAATAATACCAAGACAATGATAACGAATAAAATTTTTTCATAAAGATTTATATTTCAGTATATCTGTAAATCGTCAAATACATAAACAAATCGAATAATAACAACTACATAATAATATTTACAAATTGGCATATATACAAAATTTCTATTTTTTTTGAAGATTCATTGATTTCATTCAGTAATATATAGTACGACTTCAATGAAGAGCTCGATTTGGAAGTTCGAAATTGAAATAGTGATGTCTTCGAAGAATTGTTCCTTTTTTTCTCGAAGTGACTTCGTACTGATTGAATTTTTTAGTTTTCAACCCTCTTTTCATTTTGGAGGCTGTCATTTCAAGAATTTGCTTGAATAAGGATGCCTTCTTCAAGCATATATCCAAATATTTCCCATCTACTTCCTTCTTTTTCTCGTTTGCCTCTTTAAACTCCGGTTTCTTGTTTTTATCAATACCGAAATTATTTTCCCCTTTCATGCTTACATTTTCCTTGGTGGAAATAGCTTCTTTATAAGGAAGATCTGTAATTTCTTTTGATTTCAATTTGATATTCGCGATTTCAATTAATTCTTCATCCTGAAACTTTTTCACTTCGGTGATAATATTCTTGATCTGTATTGTTCTTCTCATATTTCTCATATTAGAGACTCATGCGCGTGATTGATTCGGACAATAATGGTCTCAGCATGATGTATTCTATGGTCCCATGAACGACTAAATTATGTCTGGAATGACTCAATAAGAGAAAGTCGTTAGAAATGCCTTATCTCTAATTGTTTGGTAAATGAGAATTATCTCTCTGACGGAAAATGTAGCTTGATAAGGAAATTGCTGATGTTTGCAGAAATGATTCTGGTAATTTGATATGCAATGTTCTACTCAACTAACGAAATAGTCATTTCATATACAATCCGATTCCATTTATATTATCCTAACTATTTTTCGTTATATATTATGTTATTTTTTTTTATTATTTTTTTGTTATCTGATTTGTGATACCTACTTTCATTATTATTATTATTCATTCATATAAAAATTTGAGCACTTCAATAATTATTTCAGGTAGAATTTTTTTTGGAAATATAATTTTTCAGATATCCCAACAAATCGAATTTCATCAAATACATAATTATATTGGGAATACTAATGAAATTTTAAATTTTATTCAAGACATAAAGAGATTTCAATAATACAAATAAAATGATAACGAATAATATTTTTTCATATAAATTAACATTTCAGTATATCTGTAAATCGTCAAATACATAAACAAATCGAATAATCACAACTACATAATAATATTTACAAATTGGCATATATACGAAATATCTGTTTTTTTTTGTAGATTCATTGATTTCATTCAGTAATATAAAGTACGACTTCAATGAAGAGCTCGATTTGGAAGTTCAAAATTGAAATAGTGATGTCTTCGGAAAATTGTTCCTTTTTTTCTCGAAGTGACTTCGTACTGATTGAATTTTTTAGTTTTCAACCCTTTTTTCATTCTGGAGGCTCTCATTTCAAGAATCTGCTTGAACAAGGATGCCTTCGTCAAGCATATTTCTAAATATTTCCCATCTATTACCTTCTTCTTCTCGTTGGCCTCTTTAAACTCCGGTTTCTTGTATTTATCAATACCGAAATTATTTTCGCGTTTCATGTTTTCATTTTCCTTGGTGGGAATAGCTTCTTTATCCTGAAGATCTGTAATTTCTTTTGATTTCGATTTGATATTCGCGATTTCAATTAATTCTTCATCCCGCAACTTTTTCACTGCGGTGATAATATTCTTGATTTGTATTGTTCTTCTCATATTCAATTTATGATTTCTCAATTTCATCAATCCCGATTTCAAAATCAATTTCTGTTCCATTTTTCCGTTTGATATTGACCAATCAAAACAAAAATTGAAATTATTCAGTCTACAAACAATGAATTCACGGAAAATCTGTTACTATGAGATGGAAGTAATTTTCAAGTTGTCGGTATCTCATAAAGTTTAAATTTTCGAAAACTCTGTAAGAAATAATTCAATCACTCAAGATGCAGAGTTTATTATTAAAAACACAGTTGAACTAAATTGCTATTCAAGATCTAAGTCGATGTGATAACAGTGAAGGTCGGATTGAAAGTGTCCTCCTTAGAGGGACAGAACCAAGGTTTCCTCTCTGTGGATTGGGTCCGACCATAGAGACTCATGCGCGTGATTGATTCGGACAATTATGGTCTCAGCATGATGTATTCTATGGTCCCATGAACGACTTAATTCGGTCTGGAATGACTCAATAACACAGAGTCGTTAAAAATGCCTTATCTCTAATTGTTTGGTAAATGAGAATTATCTCTCTGACGGAAAATGTAGCTTGATAAGGAAATTGTTGATGTTTGCAGAAATGATTCTGGTAATTTGATATGCAACCATCTGTTGCAATGTTCTACTCAACTATCGAAATAGTCAGTTCATATACACTCCGATTCCATTTATATTATCTCAACTATTTTTCGTTATATATTATGTTATTTTTTTCTTATTATTTTTTTTTTATCTGATTTGTGATACCTACTTTTATTATTATTATTTATTCATATAAAAATGAAAGCACTTCAATAATAATTTTAAGTAGAATTTTTTTTTCGAAAAATAATTTTTCAGATATCTCAACAAATCGAATTTCATCAAATACATGATTATATTGAGAAGACTAATGAAATTCTGAATTCATTCAAGAAATGAAAAGATTTCAATAATACAAAGAAAATGATAACGAATCATATTTTTTCATTGAATTTATATTTCAGTATATCTGTAAATCGTCAAATACATAAACAAATCGAATAATAACAACTACATAATGATATTTACAAATTGGCATATATAAATAATTTCTGTTTTTTTTTTTATGAGATTCATTGATTTCATTCAGTTATATAAAGTATGACTCCAATGAAGGGCTCGATTTGGAAGTTTTAAATTGAAATAGTGATGTCTTCGAAAAATTATTCCTTTGTTTCTAAAGAAAAAGGTAATCATTTCTGGATCTGGAATTTCAAATTTTGTTCTATGAAAGCAAATTATACTCCAAATTGAACAAGCAGTTCGATATTGCTTCATTCATTCTTTCAAAAAAAAAGAAGTATACTTTTTTCTTCGAAATACTTGAGATTGACCGAATTTCACGCCACTGGTGTTCCCCGAAAACCGAAAATATCTCCATAAAATACATCCTTGGGAGTAGGGTAGGCATGCAAAATTTCGTTTGAATTCAAGCTTTTTTATGGAAGCTCTTGCATAAAAATGGTTATTTCTTGTAAACTTCAACACCCTGTATCTCCCTTAGGTATCGAGGTAGAGGTATATAACATACATTTTTCCGAATCAGGACAACGAGGAGAATATCCCATTAAATTTTTAACGATTAAAATTGATACACCCTGTATATTATGTTATTTTGTTCTCAACATTTTTTATCTGATTTTTGATACTCACTTTCATTATTATTTATTCATATAAAAATTAAAACACTTCAAAAATTGTTTCAGGTATAGCTTTTCTTTCGAAAAATAATTTTTCAGAAATCTTTACCAATCGAATTTCCTCAAATACATAATTATATTGAAAATAATAATGAAATTTGAAATTTCATTCAAGAAATAAAAAGATTTCAATAATACCAAGAAAATGATAACGAATAATATTTTTTCATAAAGATTTATATTTCAGTATATCTGTAAATCGTCAAATACATAAACAAATCGAATAATAACAACTACATAATAATATTTACAAATTGGCATATATACAAAATTTCTGTTTTTTTCTGAAGATTAATTGATTTCATTCAGTAATATAAAGTACGACTTCAATGAAGAGCTCGATTTGGAAGTTCGAAATTGAAATAGTGATGTCTTCGAAGAATTGTTCCTTTTTTTCTTGAAGTGACTTCGTACTGATTGAATTTTTTAGTTTTCAACCCTTTTTTCATTCTGGAGGCTTTCATTTCTAGAATTTGCTCGAACTAGGATGCCGTCCTCAAGCATATATCTAAATATTTTCCATCTGCTTCATTCTTTTTCTCGCTGACCTCTTTAAACTCTGGTTTCTTGTTTTTACCAATAACGAAATTATTTACCCGTTCCATGTTTTCATTTTCCTTGATGGAAAAAGCTTCTTTATCCGGAAGAGCTATTATTTTTCTGATTTCCATTTGATATTCGCGATTTCAATTTATTCTTCCTCGCGAAACTTTTTCACTTCGGTGATAATATTTGATATTCGCGATTTCAATTTATTCTTCATCACGAAACTTTTTCACTTCGGTGATCTGTATTGTTCTTCTCATATTTCTCATATTCAATTTATGATTTCTCAATTTCACCAATCCCGATTTCAAAATCAATTTCTGTTCCATTCTTTCGTTTGATATTGACCAATGAAAACAAAAATTGAAATCATTCACTCCACAAATAATATATTCACGGAAATTTTTTTAGTTTAATTAACAACATGCAATATGCAATAAATTTCGATAAGAAAATCAACTTACCCATCTTGAACTAAATGAACTAAAAAACCAGTATACTGGTTTCTTGGTTCTTCTTGGTTTCAATTCATAATAATTAAACGAAAGTATCATTCAATGAAAGAAAAATCAAATGATTATTCGAAAGTAAATGAAAATTAATGAAGTAAGTGTTCGAAATGTCCACCATTTTGTAAAATGCACTTTACGGTTCTGGAACCCATCCTTCCTATACATTTGCTTGTTTGGTCTCCTTGAATACCTTCCAAAACATTCTTAATTTTCTCGCGAGGTAACACTATTGTTGTATTTGTCATTTGTTCCGTTGAAACAAATTAAAGAATCGAACTATATCTTTACGATATAATTTTTGCAAGGCTTGGTATTCAAATTTAAAATCATTGTATTCGCGTCTTTTGACGATTTTATTAACAGCAGTTTTAAAAAAATTCCATTCACTGGCCACAGTTCTCGATTTTTTCTGGGTTCGATTGAATTTGGGTCAGAACATTGATATCGTTAATAGACTCGTTTTTTCTTACATACACACCATTAAATTTGGATGAGGGTCAAAATCAACTTTGAATGACATTGTATGATATATCGTTGAATTCAGCGTTAAAAGTTATTTCGAAAAATGTCATAAAATATACAGGTCCGTATTGAAAAAACTGAGGTTGAGGGTGGCCCAGAGAGTACGAAACGTTGGATACGAAATCTGATTACGTCAAATTGAGGATAATTCACTGTCGAATAAAAAATTCCTGTAACATTTTTTGATAATATTTGAAATAAAGTGGGAAAAAAAGAAAAATCAAACTGATATAATTTACTTTTCTTATGATATCTCAACAACCGGCCCTGATAATCTCGATTTGTTCGAACTGCTTGATAATTCTTTTATGCATGCAACTTTTTCTCCATTTGACCGACCTTCTAACTCTTATGGTTTAAAAGTTACCAATACAATCCCATTAAAAAAGTGGCCACCCTGTAGATAACATACTGACAGACTTGATTGATTATGAGGTTGCTGTGATTCCATCCCATCTATCAGATCTTACTGCGCAGTACTTCTCCTTTCCATTAACATTTCCTGAATCTCGAACAGAGCCGAAACTGATTTGTCTTATAAACGAATCAACAATCCAAAACTTTAAAGACTGGACCAATTTTATAATAATAATGAAGAGATGGTCGTTGAGTCTTCATGGGACTTGTTTTTTCTCAAGTACAAGCAGATATTTGACGCATCATGTCCGCTAGTTAAAATCATAAATTTACGGAAAGCGAGGCCCAGAAAGAAGAAGAAACTCTTAGCTACAGAATCTTAGACAGTGGTTCTCCTTAACAACAACAGGACTCTTTCGTGCCGCAGCAGATAAAGTGAAGATAGCCATGTTGGTCGCCAGCATTCATCGCAAATAGGCACTCCAAGAAGAAGAAAATCAGAAAACAAAAATTCGTAAAAACATATACAGACAAATCTAAACATGTAGTTGATCTCAAGAACCGCCTAGACTACCTATATATACTATCTCATTTTCATCCGGAGTATGCTAATATCTACAAAAAAAACAAAAATTTGTATGACAAATCTCTCAGGGAGAACAAAGGAATGTATATTAAAGAGCGTATAACTGCGTCGAAAAATAAATCAAAAACGTTGTGGGATTTGATTAATCAATTAACGGGTAAGAGCAAAGATGTAAATATACTTTCAACTCGTGATAATCCTCAACAGCTTTCAAATTTGTTCAATCACCACTTCGTAAATGTCGCTAATATTTTGAACTCCAATCCCGTTACGAGTTTGGCTTCAATATACTCTGGTTTCACCATTTACAACCCTAAATCCTTTTATTTATTCAAAGTAACGACGGAGGAGGTGGTGGATACTGTCAAAAGATGAAAAAAAGAAAAAAAAAGATGAAAAAGAAAGTTTCTAAAGTTTCTTTCGGTTATGATGAAATACCAATGACGGTTATCAAAAAATCTATATCAGATATTGCAGAACCTTTAGCCTTCATCATAGACAAATTATTCAAGGTGAGTGTTTTCCCAAAATATTTAAAAATAGCTGTTGTCAGACCGATCTTTGAGAAAGGAAATTTCGAGGATCCTAGTAACTATCGGCCAATAAGCCTCCTCACATAATTCTCAAAGATTTTTGAAAAGATATTGGTGAATAGATTTTTGAGTTTTTTCCATAAATCCAAGGTTTTTTCGAAATGTCAACATGGATTTGTGAAGTCCAAAAGCACAGAGACGGCGCATTTTGAGTTGACACGATCGATTCTTGAAATACTTGAAGGTGGAGAAGTACCAATAGGCCTCTGCATCGATCACTCCAAGGCCTTTGACAGCGTTGATCACACTAGGTAACTATACAGGGTGTCCCGTAAAGACCACGTCAAACCGAGGGAGAATGCAGATCAAAGGATAACCCACCTACTATGACAAAATTTCCATTATAAAAGTCTTACCATTTTTGTACCCATCGTTGGTACAGGAAGACTCGTTGCTCCAAATGATCTTATAAAAAAAATCTGGATCTACATGATGTTTCCGCAAAATTTGCCGGCAAAATTGAATTTCGTTGAAGTGAATAATTATGTGAGTAATATTTTCGCATGTAAACAATTGCCATTTTTCACTAAGTAATGCAACATCGAAGATTTCTTAACAGAATTGACAAACTTGATTTTATCAGAAACGTACCCATTTGGATTAACATAGCCATATCTTTTTTCTTTGAATAACAAATTACTTGTTTGATACCTTTTTGAAATCACTACAAAATAGACAATTTATTGGTGTAATGTGCAGCAGTAGCTCGGTACATTTTTTTTTCCACTACGATAGGCTAAACTTCATGAACAAAATAATCCACTACCAAATTTCCAATAAAAATATTTCTCATAGCCCCCCTTTAAAATTTTCGGAGGATGTTTTTGATGTAAACGTTTAAATCATTCTTCAGCAATATTTTACTGAAAAAATTAACCAGAAAGATGCAAAATTGTACCAACCGTAAGGGCAAAACTATTGACAGTGGCAAAAATTCATTATTTTCAAAAAAAAAAAAATCTCGAAAACGGTAAGACATTTATAATGGGAATTTTGTCATAGCAGGTGGGTTATCCTTTGATCTACATTCTCCCTCGGTTTGACGTGATCTTTACGGGACACCCTGTATAAACTTTTCTGTTGCGGAGTGCGGGGTCAGCAGTTGAACTTAGTGCGGAGTTATCTGGAGAATCGAGTACAGCGAGTCAGTATTGAAGTATGGGAAGAATTATGTATCGTCCGATATGGAGATACAGGTTGGTGTACCACACGGAGGTATGGTCGCAACGATACTTCTTTTGGTATATGTCAATGACTTGCCAGATATCGTTCCTGGTGCAGTAGAGGTGTTCATGTTTGCGGATGATACAAATACTTTGATCTCTGCCTCCGATATACGCAAAGGAACCAAAATGACACAAAACACCTTGTCTACTATTGCCAACTGGTGTACACAAAATAAATTATCGATAAACGTGGACAAAACTGAATGTGTGTTCTTTTCTATCTCGCAAATGGTCGAAACCTGAAACGATCACTCTTCTTCATAAAAACTTAAATATAAGAGATAATACAAAATTTTTAGGACTGGTATATGGCATCTATGTTGGTCCGATCATATCGAAATGTTACAGCGCATATTGAATTCTGTACTATATACTCTACGAGTTTTATCTCAGCAAGCTGACTTGAACCTGCTAAAGACGGTATATTTTTTCAACTTCCACTCTATTCTGTCTTACGGTATTATTATTTGGAGTAACAGCTCTGATATCAATAAGCTATTTATCATACAAAAACGCGCATTGAGAGTGATGCTCCGACTATCTTTTAAAGCCTCGTGTCGAGAGATGTTCAGAGCTCAGGGAATAGTAACAACAGTGGGATTTTACATATTGAAATGTCTAGTTTTTCTCCGAAAGAATAATCATAACTTCGAACAGTATAAGAACATGAATAACACTAGAAGAATTAATTTCTTTCATCTTCCGAAAAATTCTCTTACGCTGTCTCAAAGAAATGTAGAGTATATGTGCCTCAAGCTTTATAACAATCTATCAAGAGATATCCAGTCGATATCTGATATAAAGAAGTACAAAGATGCTGTAAGAACTTTCTTGATAAGAATTGAACCATACTCGATAACTGAGTATTTTAACTGCGATTACCAAGTCTGATCGGTCTTTTTCGGTCATTTCTCATTTTCATATCTGTATTTAGTTTGACTTTTTTCATTTTCGAATTTTATTTAGATTGGGAAAATAAATTATTATTATGACTTTTGCCTATTCCATATTATCCCGACTTTTGCCTATACGCGTAGGATTTCTCCTCGCCGTTTGCTTCTCACTCCTCGCTAAGAGGAACATTCACTCAATTCCAGATATTTAAAATATCAGAAGGGTAGAGCTCGGTCGTGTGCGGTCCTTGTGGTCCCCCTGGTTCTCGTCGAACTTCTGGTCCTCTTACACGTGATCCTTGGACCTGTCCTTCGCTTCCTAGGAATTTTCTCACCGTCCTTGCACTACCTAAAAGAACAGCTTTTTGCATTATATTACATATATACTCACTAAGTCCCAGTTGCTTGATATTCCTCTTGAGATTTTTGGGTACTATTCCTGTTGTTGAGATGATAATTGGAATAGTTCTCGTTGATATCATTCCCCACTGGCGCTTTATTTGAAATTTTTTACGCATGTTGTTGTTATCAGGTATTGCTACGTCGATGATTATTGCTGCCTTTTGATGTTTATCAACAAGCAGTATATTATATTATTATTATTATAAAAAGATACTGAGATGAGGCCATAATGGCCTATTAATCTCATACAAATTAAAAAACACCTTAAGAGATAAATGTGAGAAAGAACAAAAAACATTCTAAGCAAAAATGGAGTCTGATCTGTTTTTGAACGAATTCACACTCTCAGCACCCACGACACTCTCCGGTAAAGAGTTCCACCTACCGATTCGGCAGGAAAGACTCTCTCGCACGTGTACGAAACACCTCGTGGTATAACTTATACCGGTGGCCCCGGAGAATATTTTCGTTCATCATAAAGATGTCAGCGAGATCACCACCAATAAAATTGTTTAAGATGCGATATGTCACAATCAAGTCACCCCCCGGACAGGACGGTCATGAAAACTACTCAACCGGAACATATGTAGTCTCTCCTCGTAAGATGGTCGAACTCGCCCAAAAGGAATCCTGGTTGCAGAGCGCTGTATTCTCTCCAAACGTTGTTGATCACAAATCAGGTGAGGAGATCACGTGTGGCCGGCGTGTTCGAGAATTGGTCGGATATTTGTTATATAAAGCTGCCTAAAAGTGACAATCGAATATCTGGGAAACACCCGCCGTATCAGGTACAACATCTTACTGGCTCTAGAGACTAAATTACCCACATGGGCAGACCAGGAGAGATCCTCTGTAATGATGACACCAAGGTCATTATGCGCCTGCATGACTCCAGAACACGGCCATCAAAAAATTATTGGTGCCTCGGGTTGTATCTACCAAGATGGACTTACATTTATCCACGTTTAGAGGGAGGAGCCATTGGTGACACCACCCATCCAACCGCACCAGGTCAACTAAAAGGACATCAGGAAAGCACGCATCATGAAATAATTTAATATCGTCTGCGTATTTAGAACATAATGCCGAAAGTAAGTATGGGAGATCTGAAACGTAAATCAGAAAAAGAAGGGAACCCAAAACAGAGCCCTGAGAGACTCCACTAATAACCGCCCTGACATCTGAAAAAGAATCACCCACTCTAACCGAAAAGTACCTACCAGTGATAAACGAACGGAGCTAAGCCAAAAAACAGCCTCTAAAGCCAAAATTTATATTATTACTACAGATCAAATACCCAATACATCAGATTATCATTATTATTAGGTTCCATAGATCTCTTCAGCAAATTTCATCTCAGAACTCTTGAGGCCATAAAACATTCTCTGAAATTATTGAAAGACATGTCTCGGTCACCGGAAAACTTGTAAAAATAACTCACGAACTCACATCGACAAAATCTATTATGCCTTTTTCTCCTTAGGATTATAAGGTGAAAAATTAATTAATAAATGCTCTGTCACAACGAAGTAGAATCCAAATGTAGGTAAAAACGAAAATAGAAGATGAAAATTGGCGAAGAGATCTATAAAACTTAATAAAGAGCCCTGATGAAGAATCAATATAGAATCGAAACGTTGGCAACTTCAATAAAGGTTTTTTATCATATTATTTTTTGCTCTTCAAGAGAATAGGACATTCTCGTTTTGAACTATCAACAAAATAGGTTATCACAGCTTGAGGTTCCGAATCACAACAGCACAATATGATGAAATTCGAAGATTTTAGATGATTCAACTGAATTAACAAACTTTTCAATATTCCTTCGGACTATGGATCGAATCTGACTAGCGATAAAATCTCTCGATTCTTCCACACCTAGGGAAAGATGAATGAGGGGATGCGTGATAATATGGGGCTGAATAAACGTAATAGGCTTATGGACCCAGGTTTCCAATTCGATCCTTGCAAGAGACCGCTTGGAGAGGCGGTGTAGGCACATGTCATTCATATCGGATGATTCGATGCCATGTAATTTGGATCCCTTTGATATTAGAGTGACGGAGGTTGCCCCCAACATGCCATACAACATTTGTACTCGGTTTGATTATAACTGAGTTATTGCTGAATGAATTCTCGGTATCCACAAAAATAATTTTGAGGGTTGATGCAATTTTGGTAATGTTTTCTGTTATCTACAATATGCAAGCCGGTATAATTTTGAGCTGAGAAGAACAAAGGGAGAACTTGCTGGTTATAGTGTCAATTATGATGAAACAGTTCCATATTAAAAAAAATAAAGAGGCACTGATTTGCGTTGGAAGCTTTTGAGCACTCGTTGGAGTCAATGAAACTTGTAACAATTAGATGTAGAACATCCATACATAAATTGGATTGTGAGGTACTGGGATTTGTATTTCGAAGGACTATATGATTTTCCACACTATTTATTGAAGTAAGTCTATACACTTTTAAAACGACCTAACTTCAAGGGGAGATTATACAAGTGATTTGCAACAAAAAATGTCATATAACACATGGACGAAATGTTGATGGTTATTCTTCAATTTAACATTTTTTTGATTTCACGGAATTTATCACTTCTTTCCATAAAACCAATTATATCTTATTCATTTCTGCGGCCTTATCGAATTTGATCATATATTCCGATAGAGTGTTGAATTTGCCTTAATTTGAGAGGTCATGAGTGGCAAAAGAGTTGTATAAACGAGTGGTCCATAAAGGTTTGCATGATTTCAATCTAGCAGTTCCAGAATCTGGGAGGTAGGATACAATTGGAAATAAGTTCGGGTAGAAATTAAATTTATCCCAAGATCTCTTGACTGCAACCTGTCTACGAATATGAGGCGGAACTATATGTGATAGCACCGGTAACCAATGTAAAGTTGTAGATCTAATATTTCCACTAATAATTCTCATAGAAACGTTAAGCTGTGCATCAATTTTATGAACATAAGCACTATTGAACCAAACAGAACAACAATATTCAGCAGCAGAAAAAACCAAGGCCAAGGCTGCTGTACGAAGAGTGCTGGCATCAGCACCCCATGAAGATCCTGCTAATTTTTGGAGGATATTTTTCCTCGACTTCAATTTCAAACGCAAATTTTCCAAGTGAACCTTGAAATTCAAAGAAGAATCAAGTTTAACTCCAAGATATTTGGGAGCAAAATTATGATTCAAGACGAAATTATTGAAAGTTACTTTCAATTTTTTGTATTTTTGTTGAGTATTCAGATGAAAACAGGATACTTCTGTTTTATTTGGATAAGGTCATAAGTGCCACTCGAGAAAATAATTTTCCATAATTTTCTTATGATGCGGACATAAATCGACTAATATTTCGATGGCGTTTTGTTAACAAATGCCAAAGCTTATTGTATGACATATACGAATCTATTTATTTTGACTACCACTCAACGCAACAGCTAACTATGGCAAAACTTTCATAGTGTAAAAATTATAAAACACAACTCTGGAGGTAAATTATTTGACCAGCCTCAGACTTCATTGCTTGCCATTGCTCGGGCGGAAAATACGTCCTCGTCTTGACTTCGTTATAGTGTAAATAACTATTATACACTGCGCAAAAAAAATGACGCACATTCTGAAAATCTCAATTTTAATAAAAGTTAACTCTACATTGACTTTATAACTTATTTTTATGTTCTCTCGGGAAGGTTTTGAACGAAACAAGACACATTAAATGGAAGAAAAATTCAGGATTTCACCGAATCTTATGTGAAAGAAGAGAAATAAACAATTTCCAAAATACTGGAATGCTGATAAGTGATTTTATACTTGGTATTTCCACCCCTTGCGTTAATTACAACTCGGCAACGACGCTTCATACTCAAAATTAGTGATCTTAAAATGTTCTGATCTAATCCTTCCCAGATTTCTCTGAGTTGGATTCCTAAGTCATCAAGAGTAGCTGGATGATTTTCTGAACTTCTCAGCCTTCTATTGAGGTTGTCCCAAACCTGCTCAATCGGATTGAGATCTGGACTTCTTGCTGGCCATTCCATTCGAGAGACTTCAACCTCTTCAAGGTACTCCTGAACGATGCGCGCACCATGGGGTCTGGATTATCGTCCATAAAAATGAAATTTCCACCAATGTATGGGGCAAATGGCACTACATGCTCTTCAAGAATATTCCTTATATACCTATCAGCATTCATAGCTCCATTATCAACGACCACTAGGTCTGTGCGAGAAGTCAAAGATATTCCACCCCATACCATAATCGATCCTCCCCCGAAACCAGTAGTATTCAGGAAATTGCACTGAGCATATCTTTCATGTGGACGTCTGTATACAAGGGAACGTCGATCACAATGGTAGAGGCAGAATCTAGACTCATCTGTGAAGAGAACTTTTTCCCAATCAGCCTCTTCCCAAAGGATATGCTCTCTCGAAAAATCCAATCGCGCCCTTCGATGGGCTGGGGTAAGAGCTGGGCCTCTTGCCGCGACATGAGGCCTTAAATCATATTCTCTGAGGCGATTTCTTATTGTCTGAGTGCTAATTTGCACCCCATGAGTTTGCTCAAACTGATTTTGAAAGGGGCGAGCGGTTGCAAACCGTTGTCTCAACGAAGAAACTCTCAAGTAACGTTCTTGAATGACAGTTGTTACCCGTGGTCTACCCTGTCCTGGTCTTCGGACATTCATACCTGTCTCCCTGAATCGCTGCAACATTCTGGACACACTTGTATGGGAAACTCCAAACCTTTCTGCAATTCTTGTGTATGCCCACCCTTCTTCTCGCAAAACTACCGCTTGGGCACATTCCTCTTGGGTCAAATTGCGTGTTTCGCGTTGCATAGCGATCGAGTGTGAAAAATCAAACGAAAGGAAAACTATTGATCACTAGAATTGATCGAGAACAACTGATTTCATAATGGAGCCAATACATTCAAAATCTGATAATCTCATCTTTTTTTATTCCTGCTGGGAAAAAACATCTGTATTGAAGAAAAACTTTGGAAGTGGATAACATATGCATGCATAATTCTGATAAAAATAATTATCATTGAGAACACCTTCAGTTGTAGAATAAATTTGAGATTTCCATAATGCGCGTTAATTGCGCAGTGTATATTTGCTGCTTTATTTCATGGAAGGAAATATAATAAGAAAGTTAAAAAGAAACGGCACTAAATTTCAGCATTATATTTATCTAATTCACACAGTCGTAGCTACGTCGTAGACCCAACCGGATGATCCTCATTATGTGAAGAACCCGACTCTCCTCGATCTTGAGAACGGAATTTTCTCTCTCAAGTGTATTTCCCAATTCTGTCGCGTATAAGTTTGCACTAATTGAGACAAAAGGGTGCATTCTTCTGTAAGTTATCTAATACCTTCCAAAATAGCTTTCATTCCGAAGTTCGCTCGACTCGAAGACCTATCAGACTGTGAACCAACCACTTTTGTTCATCACTTTCCAGGCGAATGAAAGGTAGTTGGAAACGAACCGAACCGTCCCTCTGACAGAACGAAACAACCCCTTTCCGCAATGAACTCACTAAGTCCGATTGAAAATACATTCGAACTATTACGCGGCGAGGTTGCGGATCAGGCCCGAAAAAGGAAACGGAAATAAATTGTCTTTGTTGCTATCACCGAAAACATCCCGCTGTTCTGTAACATGCGGATGGATTCGCCTCATGTCCGTCACTTTAGACGTTTCAAAATGCTGCTTTCGCGACGAGCGATAAAATATAAGGTGTATTAACCCTTCGTTAGGCGCGTGGTCTACGATCGTAGACCACCACTATTCCAACGGTGATAGCTTTTTGATTTCATTGCTTATATAAGCGTAGCCCTAAGTAGCTGTCAATTATACCTCCTTCTATAGATTCTGTATGCAATGAGCTATAAGAAATATTTTTGGTGGAGTATAGAAGCGTCTGAATACGACTGGTCTTCCAATGTAATCCACGCGCCTAACTGCGTTACGATTTTTGGAAGCATGTGCGTTGTGAGAAATTTGGTAAGTTATGTTTTTCTGGCATTATTGTAAATATAATCGAGTTCATTTCGTGATTCGCAAAATTTTGGTTTATTTATGTGATTTTATGATATTATTATTTCATGAATATTCGTGTTTCAGGAAAAAAATATTATGTCTGACCCTGAGGCGTATAGAAACGAGCATAGATCTGGGTTTTGGCTTAGATGTTTCGATGAAATTTCAAATTGGGAAGAAAGTCTATACGATGAAATTGAAGAAGATGAAATAAAGTCGACGAGAATAAAAACTTAGTGGAAAAAATCATGACTCGAATTCGATGAAAATGATAGTGAATGTTTTTTTACAATATGAAGGTGATCACAATGAAAGTGGGTGCTCTTATATAGAAAAAGATAAAGAAACTAAGTGGAAAAAAAATGCAAAAATCACCAATTGCGATGAACAAGCACTCTTCTTGGACTTGATGCTACATTACCCCCCTCCTGATCTGCCAAGGCAAGAAAATGTTGTAGGACGATGTCATATATGTCCTCAAAGCCGCAATAAATCATCAAGAAAAGTCTGCGTGGCAATTTTCAAGTCGAATTTCCATGCACACGATGACTTTTTATTAATTGAACAAAATATATTTGTTTAATTGTTATGTCCATAAATCAATTTTTTTTTTAAATATTCATAATTATTTTTCGTTTGTTGCCCAAAATTGACGAGAAGCTAATAAATGTGTGAAAAAAGTGATTCTTTAGGTTTTTATTCTTCACAGTGCGATTTTTGGAAATTTTGATGGAAAACAAGATTCAACATTGAAGCAGAGAAACATAAATTCACAATAAAATCGGTGTATATTTGACTCAATATGTCATTTAATGACAAGTAATTATTGTCTACTATCGTAGACCACGCGCCTAAACGCGTTAGGAAATATCGCGCGCCTAACGGAAAATTGAGAAGAAATCCATTATTTTTGCATGAAAAACAAGGCTTTAATTAATAAAGTTAGAATGATCCGATTCAGATCAAATAGGCCTGTATTTTTTGATAACTTGTCATTTTGAAGCTAATACTATTATACTCCTCTCATAGAAGCCCTCGTCCCTATTGGCAAAAAATGTAGACAGTCGATTTTCACAAGCCTCTGTTAAAGCGAATGTTTCACCAGCAAAATTGTTAGTCATGGACAGACAGATGGATAAGAACCTTCCAACCAAGCTTCTGTGTGTGGCCTGTGACATGTGTGACATCGACATTACAGGAACGGAATCAACGAAACCAAAATTGCGCGTGATTGGCTATTGCAGTATCAGCACCATAAACACTATTTACATTTTCAGAAGCCTGGCTTGCATTTTGCGTATTTCCTTTGCTGGTTGGACTATGAGGACCAAAATTTTGGAATTGGGCTGTCAGAATATTACAGGTGGTAATATGACAAAAAAATTCACTGTAATTTCAATGAATCTCTGTTGGGAGCCGAACTCCCTACCTTGAGATTTCACCCGTGGAATGTAAATTTGAACTAATCCAAGGATATTAATGGCTTCAATGAAATAACCGTTTCATATTTTTCGATTCTGTTTTCATATTAATGTTAGGTATAAAAAAGTACAATCGTGAAACATTGCAACTATTCCGGGTAATTTTTTTTCGCGTACCTGCCTAGACATGTGAAAAAATTTTTGTTCGATACATCAAAAAAATTTTCCACAGAAATTCTCAGACAATTGGAACCAAAAAAAAAAATTACATACATTGTAGGTTTTCCGCCGTTTCGAAATTCTCCTTCTCTCCTGGATTGAGCATTCAACAATACTCTAATGTGACGAGATATTGTAATTTCAACTGACCACTCAATAGAAAAGGTTGAACACCCTGATTGATTAATTTCACCAAATTTGATACAGCAATTTTCCATAAATATTGAAACAAATTTTTTTATGAGATTCATAATTATTTCTATCCATTCATAGTTTCAGTTAAAATAATAGTGAATAATTGATTCTTCGTGTTAATTATTCAAACGAAATAAAATTATTATACTATTTCAAATTTTTCAGTTAAACATAAAATGAACCAATGGATCAGTGGAGCTTGAGAAGCTCGTGAATATATTTATCATTTTTAATGGCTCAGCAGAATAATTAACTTCATTTTCTGTTGGAATTCAATACATTATTAAATTGATCGTCAACACACCAATACATTCAGTTAACATGTTTACATTTTCTGCTTGAATCTGTTATGACTGTAAATAAAGCTAATTTCGAACAATAAATATATGCTACTGGTGCGATAAATTCTGATTTTACCGTAGGTATATGTTCGAGAAGAACGGAACGTTGTAGAGATAAAATTGTGATTTCTTCTTTATGATTTTAAGAAAAGAAATTTCATAATCAGCATAATCAGCAAGAAATAATTTTCGAGGTATTTGAAATTAACATTTCATTGTACAATTGAACATTAAAATAATTGTTAGTTGACTGTGATTCGACTAATTTCCTACGTTTCCAATTATAATTTTCAGTAGGTATGACATTGAATTGAACTCCAAGAAAATTGGTTCATTTATATTCAATTCCAATATAAAATTACCAAAAATAAGTATTGGATTATGTCAAGCGGGAAAAAAAATGAAAAAAAAATTAGAAAAAAATAGGGAAACAATCAATGACAAAATTCACTAGATTCATATAATTGTTTGTTGAATGTTTTCCCGTGTAGGAAGAAATTCATTACGATGTGATTTTTAAAGCATTCTACAATTTGTTTGATACAATGACACGTAAAGGTTGAAATATACAGCATGGTCCAACGTCTATGGAACTCAGGACTTTTACTGAGAACGAAAGGTTTGGCCGTCGACGTGGAAGCATGGCCGGGATATCCCAATGATTTCTGCACTTGGGATTATCGTAATGAACCAATTTTTCGTCTCCAATCACAATGCGATCCCGAAATGCCTTCAATCTTTGCCTTGCAAACATCTGTTCACAAGCAAACACCGTTCAACATATCTCGGCTTCAACTCATACAGCACCCAATTTCCTTGTTTCTGAATCATCCCCATGACTTTCAGGCGTTTTGAAATGACTTGTTGCATCACTCCCAATGATTCTGCCCATTCTTGTTGCGTTTGACACGGGTCCTGATCAAGTAATGCCTCCAATTCTCATCTTCGAAAACCTTCTCTCTTTCACCGCCATGTATGTCTTCGACGACAAAATCACCATTCTAGGAGCGTTGAAACCACTCTCGGCACGATGTGTCACTTCCAGTGATCCTGTCAATTTTTGTTGCATCTGACACGAATCTTGATCAAGTAATGCCTCCAATTCTGCATCTACAAAAACTTTCTCTCTTTCACTGCCATGCTGGTCTTCGATGTCGAAATCACCGTTTTTGAAGCGTTAAAACCACTCTCGGTATGTTCTTTCACTAATAGCGGCCTCATCATAGGTATTTGAGAGCATTCGATGAGCCTTAGCCGTAGATCTCTTTATATTGAAGCAGAAAATTAAAACCTTCCGCAAATGACGAGAAATTGGCTCGTAAGCTCACATGTTTAATCGGGAATAACTTTATGATGCAGAAATAAATCGAATAATATTTCGATGGCGTTATGTTTGAAAATACCTAAGCTTATTATATGACATCCACGATCTATTTATTTTGACCATCACTTACCGCTACAGCCATCTATTGCAAAACGGTCAACGACGAAAGAAATAATGTACAGTGCATCCCATTTTGGGTGAGACTGCCAGGTTTCTCGCTTGTTATTTAAGATAGAGTCTTGCGGTTTTCACGTTCCTGTCCTACTTTTTCGTGAAACTCAAGTTGGTCTGATCAGATTTTGCATAACTGTTTCCGTTCAAAAGATACAATATCTCCGAAATTATTAGAAATAATGCTGAGCTGAAAACTACTTCTGAATCAGAATTCTGCGTAGAATCCAGTGGCGTACTCAATATTTTTTTTCGGGGTATGGTTTTGAAGATTCAACACAAACCTATATTTTTTTTAATGGAACACCCTATATATCATTACTTCGTTAAATTCGTTATTTTTTTCCCTTCAAAATGATATATGATACTATGTAGGTAGGATGTTCAGAAATGTCAAAAAAAAACACTAAAACGTCAATTAATGATGATTTTTTGTAAATTGGCCATGAATTTTCTATGTTTCAATAAGAGGATTATTACTTTCGATTTTTAAAAGTAGTAGATCATTGATGACACAAACATCCTTGTTGTTATTATGGCTACTATGCATTTGGGAGCATTGTTTTATCAAGTAGGCATTGGAGGGAAAAAAACCAATCTGATCTAGCTGTCATCGCTATAAATTATTGTTATCATTATTGATTCTTCTTTTCTATGAGAAATCCATTGCCCATTAACAAAAAATCATCATTATTTGATGTTTTAGTGTTTTTTTAACATTTCTGAACATCCTACCTACATAGTGTCATATATCATTTTGAAGGGAAAAAAATAACAAATTCAACGAAGTAATGAAACACATGGTGTTCCATTAAAAAAAACATAAGTTTGTGTTGAATCTTCAAAACCATACCCCGAAAAAAAATATTGAGTACGCCACTGGATTCTACGCAGAATTCTGATTCAGACGTAGTTTTTACCTCAGCATTATTTCTAATAACTTCGGAGATAAATGAGGGGTCCGAAAAGTATCAATTTCCAAAATCACCCTGTATCTTTTGAACGGGAACAGTCATGCACAATCTGATTAGACCAACTTGAGTTTCACGAAAAAGTAGGACAGGAACGTGAAAACCGCAAGGCTCTATCTTAAATAACAAGCGAGAAACCTGGCTGTCTCACCCAAAATGGGATGCACTGTACACCTAATAATTTTGTGGAAAATCGAGGCGGAAAATGTCTCATTCACTGTTCTTCCGCTCAAAGGGATTCTAAGATCCCTTCACTAAACGACGACTTTATGACACCCGATACAAAATAAATGATGCAAAATTCGAAATATATAGACGAGCGCTCAGAAGAAACGCGAGATGAATTTACATAGCGCAGAGTGACCTGAGCGATTCAGTGAACCTATCAACAATAGTGATTTGATAAAGCCGGGAAACTAGGTTAAACAGGCAACGAAACAGGAGCGAAACAAGCGAATCGAGTCAGTCGTGGAAAGCTTGAGCGATCAAATGACAATATATCGTAGTTGCAGGTGCTCGACTGCGGCTACAAAAGAGCTGTCTCGAGTATTCTCAACCTACGGGATTGGTATGTTCGACATGGGAGCATTGTGAAGCAAGCTACACATTAATTGATTGTACTCGAATTTACACGGACTTGATTGTTTCTCAGTTCTGGCGCAGTAAAGTTGAATTATTCTGACAAGTTCCTGAAAATGAATTCTTGCACTAATCAAAAGGGGATGAAATTGGTTCGTTATTAATTCCTGCGAAGTACTGTATGTATCTGAATGTCTTATTTTTCTCATTCAAGGTGGTAATTAGTTATGTTTCCTGAAGCAGAAAGAAGTTTTTTCTCATTTTTTTTCAATTTCATTTGTGAAATATGTCCTACTCAGTTCGAAAGAAGATGCGGATATTTCAGAATATTTGAAATTACTCACGGCTGTCTCTTGGGGGGAAGCGTAAGGCGCAAAATTCTAGGGCGGCAATTTAAGCATGATCAACGAAAATCACATGTGCAGAAATTCAAAGTACCCAATGAGATTCAATTAGGTCAGCAACAATAAGATCTATCTCTTCTATCCCTGAAGATGGTCACAATGATGGTCACCGAAAGCTAGGATGGTACAATAAATGAGATAGATCTTATACAGTTTGACTACCACACCCGATATCCTCAAATTGTCAATTTACTGTAGTCGACATAAATAAGTTAATAAGAAGGAATACTGACAAATTTAATTAACACCAAAAATCATCGAAGGTGCATTATGCATTATACTCATAAATATCATCAGGCTTTTGAAAGCGTTCGCTTTGCTAAACGATGCCGAATTTCATTACCACTTGGGGCGGCTTCTGGATTCGCGTCAAGATAATCTGCAACATCTATTTGAAATAAAAATAATGTTTCATCCGCATCATCGGGTTGTTTCATTCAATCGTATTGAAAAAAAAATGTGATAAAAAAAATGATGAATAAGAACAGACAAAATCAAAAATTTTGTACAATTCAAAGCATTTATTACGCAAGATCCCAATCAAATATACCCAATGAATAGGTATCTGAGAATTCCAAAGTTACCTACATAACTAATTATGTAGGATTTGCTTTTTGGGTGGCTTTAATATTTAGTGCTATCGATTCATGTCACCGTTCTGACTAATGTAAACTGTATTTGAATTGAAAAGTTAAGCTTAAAAGCTTAACTTTGAATCCAAATACTCGATAACAAAACAAACAAGCCTAGATAGTTCCTATCAAAGGAAACTCTTATGCCAATTAACAGACAATATGTTCTGCCGTGCGGAAAATTTAGAATGTAGCAAAGTCTTTTTTTTATGTGGAGGTAATCGGAGAAAAAATTTTTGATGACAACGTTCAATAATATCTGTGATGTGAGAAAAAGAGATTTGATAACGAAGTTTGATCCAAATTACTCGAAATAATATGATTTTGTTGATTAACAATTCGATTGTTCTTACCTTACACAGTGTGTTCCCAAATTGGAGCTACAAAGTAAAATGTGAGATTCCTTGGAAAATTATAATAAATAATAGAAAGTCCTATAACATAGACCCGCAAACACTGTGTTTTCGAGATGCAGGGTGTTAATATTAAGATTTAATTGAGGTAGTTCCGTTCCACTGCGTCCTAATGGTCTATTGTGCCCCCATCAGAGCTATTCTCGCTATTGCGTGATCTATAGCTCGCCTTCTAGGTCCAGAGTTCTGATGCACCCCAGTATTTGGGATGGCTTCAAGGAGACTAATTCCTCTAGTCTACAAGTTTCTTGTCCAAAGCAGATTTTGCGTTGACTAGTGATGGCAAGGCATTCCGTAACCAGATGATCCGGAGTTTCCTCCTCCTTCCCACAGAATCTGCACTCGTCATTTTCTGCTAGAACCATCCTCAAAAGGTGTTTCTTGAAGAGACAATGCGTTGTGAGGAATCCAGTTGAGAATATTTAGTATATTCTTGCTAAGATCCAGATACTTTTAGGATCGATCCAACCAATGAAGATTCTGCCAGAGTGTTTCTCTTTCGGTATTTTCCTTCTCCTGCAACTCTTTCTTGAATGTACATTTGCTTATACGACAAAAAGTTACCGGGCCAATGAATGGAGTTTGTGTTCCTTTTCTGTCAAGTATGGAGGCCTCTTATATCGGGTGTTTCTTGTAGTCAGTCCTATTTTTTGTGATGCTTATACCAATTATCGAATCTTCATTAATCTTCGCTACAGAGTGGGTGAAAAAGTACCAAAACTAATAATTAATTCATTCATCACAGCTCATTAACTGGATATTTATAATAGTTTGGATTTTCCTGAGGATTACTAGGGAGCTGTTTCAATTTTTTTATCTCGAAATCAGTAAAAAATCGACAAAACTACAAGAAACCAAAAAGTGTAGTACTGGACCAAAACTCCTTTTCACATTTTTATAAACTACCAGTGGTCCAACAGAAAAAAGTTCTGAAGTTCCAGAAAAAATACCTCTCTGTAGGTTAGCATTCAAAATTAGCATATCACATGATGAAAACTTCAAATTGGAATATCTATGCCAAATTTAAGTTACATATCTTTTGAAGGGAAGGTGCTACGAGAAGAAAACTTCAACTTCAATACCTGTATCTCGAAAACAAGGTGTTTGCGAGCTCATGTTATAAGACTTTCTTCTTAAAACGATCCGAGGAATCTCTCATTTTTGTTTGTACTTTCAATTGAGGAATACCCTTTTTAGTCAATTCAAAACTGATTTCCTTCAAAAATAAATTGCAATTTGAATGAAACACATTAAATTTGTATTGAAATTTTATGACGAGAATGATACAAAAAAACGAAAATAACGTGTGAGTGTAAACCGATGACGCATGCAAAAGTCACCGATGACAAAACAAAAGGCGAAAAAGCGGATAGATAAAGGAAAAAATAAATTTCGAACGTAAACGTGCTCTTAGTGCAATAAAAGTAATCATCTTGAAAGCGATAATAAAACAAAAAGGGTTTGATTTTTTACTACTATGTCGATTTCAAAGAAATGTGAATGATTATTTGTTCATTTTATGGAAAGATTTTCGTTCTTCATTTGAAATTTTATATTTTGGAAATCTTGGGGGTTGTAATTAGGGAAAATTAGGCGTAGAAATAGGTGGGTTCTTCCCCAAGTACACCCTCGGAAAGCTGTCGCTTTTCTCTTTTAAAATTCGCATGAAAGGTTCAAGGCAAGTAGTGGGATCACATTAGTTTGACAAAATTCGGTGAATTGATCAAAAGTTTCTGTTTCACTTGGCAAACCAACCAATTGCCTATCTATGACAATCAGACAATCTGTGAACTTCTGATAATAAAATATTTGGTGGCCACCAAGGTCTCCTGCTTTAACATCATTAGATTTCTTCGTTTGGTTACATTTAAAGAACATTGATCCATTTTGAAAATGTTGAAAAATTTAACGGTGTTGAACCCGGAGATCTTGGTGGCCACTGAATATTTCCATTATTTGAAGTTCATAGATAGGCTTTCGGATGATTCACCGTCTATAACCGAAACTTCTGATGATTTTTGTAGTTTGATAGATAATAAAAGGGTGTTAATTTTAGAGCTATAGAACTTTAAATCGCAATAAAACAACGATGGATTATTCGATTGACATGAATTTTATTTGTCCGCTAGATAATCTTGTGGCATTACATTTTAAATATGATTTCTGGCATATGACCGCCACGGCTGGCTCGGATGTAGTCCAATCTGGACGTCCAATTTTCGATGACTTTTTCCAACATTTGTGGCCGTATATCGGCAATAACACGGCGAATGTTGTCTTCCAATTGGTCAAGGGTTTGTGGCTTATCCGCATAGACCAATGACTTTACATAGCCCCACAGAGGGTAGTCTAGCGGTGTTTAATCACAAGATCTTGGAGGCCAATTCACAGGTCCAAAACGTGAAATTAAGCGGTCACCTAACGTGTCTTTCAATAAATCGATTGTGGCACGAGCTGCTCCTGGACATCATGGTTGTTCAATTCAGGAATGAAAAAGTTAGTAATCATGGCTCTTCACCGATCACCATTGACTGTAACGTTCTGGCCATCATAGTTTTTGAAGAAGTACGGACCAATGATTCCACCAGCCCATAAAGCGCACCAAACAGTCAGTTTTTCTGGATGTAACGGTGTTTCGACATACACTTGAGGATTAGCTTCACTCCAAATGCGGCGGTTTTGTTTGTTGACGTAGCCATTCAACAAGAAGTGCGCTTCATCGCTAAACAAGATAAAATGGACGTAGTGCTCGATACGTATTCCGCACAGAACCATTATTTTCGAAATAAAATTGCACTATTTGCAAGCGTTGTTCAGGCGTGAGTCTATTTATGATGAATTGCCAAACCAAACTGAGAATAAATCACTTGACATTTGTTGAATCGGTCGCCATCTTGAACAGTAATGCCCACTTAAAGTTAAATACCTCGAAAAAGAACACCTGTTATATCATGTTATATATTTTTGAAATGGAAATATAAATTTGTTATAGAAATTTTTATGATTTACATTTAAAAGCCCCAAATTTGTATTATAACTTCAAAACTATTCGTTATTAAAACCAAATTGTTAGATCAATGAAATCTACTGAAAAAAGTGCCTTTAGAAAGTTTTTTTTTTCATGTCTAAAACACCAGTATTGAAGAAGTTATGAGAACTTTTCATTTCACACCATTTTCCAATTTTCTCTTATAACTTGAAAACAATTGAGTTAATGAGTTTGCGGTTTTCACCAGATTAATTCTCTGAAAAAACAAGCCAGAAAATGTACCATTAATTTTTTTTTCAGCTTAAAGAGATTCTGAGATCCCTTCACGAGAAGCGATACATGAAATATCTGCAGGAAAGTGTCGAAGAGTAATCTGTACCTACTATTATTACCGAAGAAGAAACAGAAATGTCGACTACTCAGCCAATATAATCATTTCAAAGTTTTATATACTTTTTGCTCGAACAATCCCAAGAAACGGCAAATATTCCTCGAAATAATTATACCTCGGTTAGATTTCCATCCGCTCTGCGCCACAAATATAAAAATCGGATTGAATGAATAAAACCCCCGCAATTCGAATGAGAAACTTCGGCAATATTCTTACCGTGAAACGAGATAATACCATTCCAGAAAAGCATAGTAATGTTCCCGAACGAATCACCATCTCGGGTTCAACGGTCGCAGAATCACCGGGATGACACATAATCTTTCGTTGTGCTTATTACCGTTGGAATAAAACGAGAAACGCTACACGGATTAGCTCTCGAATACTGGAAAATCACCCCCGATATTCGAATAATCCCGCATCTCGAACACTAGCTCGATTAATTCTAAATTAGCGTATTATAGAGGAAATATCCCGGTACGTGTGTACGGTGACCATCAACTCCTTAATTAGATTTTGGCTTTAGCTCAAACGATATGATGATTTGTTAATGTGTCCTATCGCCAGAAGAGGCGCCTGAAAATACTGGCGCAATTTATTAATCATGGCTGACGAGCTGTATGTACATCCAGCAGGGGAGGAAATTAAGTCGTGTAACACGTGAACAAATTGGAAGATGAACCGCTGTGTACACTGCAACCCTTCCAGTTCCTACACATTGAGGTTACACGAGCATTGAATGATATTCATTAAATTCATTTGTCATATTGTTATCTTCATTCTGAAACGAAATGAAAGGTTACTAATACAAAACTGACTTTTTTGAGCGCTCATTTTGTAGATTGTAGTTTTAAGGGGGGTTTCATTGCAACGAGACCTTATGCTATATGCTCAGTCTTCGTAGTTTATAGCTTGCCATCCAGTTCCAGAATTCTACTGAACTCCATCTGGGATGGCATCAAATATGTTACTTCCTCAATTTTACAAGTCTTGTTCAAAGCACTTTTTGCCTTGGCGAGGAATTCCGTCACCTGGTGATCCCGAGTTTCTTCCTTCTCCTCTCAGAATCTGCACTCGTCGTTTCCAGCTAGACTTATTCTCATGAAGGACTTCCTGAGGCCTTGTTAGGAATACAGTGAGGAAATATAGTCTATTTTTGTCAAAATCTTGATACTTCTTAGATCTCGTAGTATCAACGGTTCGAAGAAACTGCTTGGAATAATCCAACCCAGGAAGATTCCGCCAGAGTGTTGCTCTTTCAATTTTTTTTCTACTCCTGAAACTATTTCTTGTAGGTACATTTACCTTTAGCAGAGAAAGTTTGTGGTACAATGAAAAGAGTTTGTGCTCTTTTTCTGGCAAGTGTGTTGATTTATTCATGTCCTTTTATTCTTGAGTGACCAGGAACCCAGACTAAACAGGCATGAATGCATTATGAAATCTTATTATTTTACAGCTTGTTCTGGAGTTCCACAGGGTTCCAACCTGAGGCCTCTACTGTTCCTCATGTTCATCAACGACGTTTGTAATATTTTAGTATCGTTAAGGCTACTTTTCGCAGATCATTTTGAATTTTTTAGGGAAGTTGTCAGTATAGCTGATTGTGTCATCCTGCAGGACGATATCTGGCGCTTGTCTGAATGGTGTTCATCTAACAAATTACCCTTAAATATAGAGAAATGTAAAGTAATGAGTTACTCCAGAAAACTCTCACCTGTTGAGTTCAACTATACATTAGAGGGTAAAACTTTGAAGAGGGTTGTTGATACTAGAGACTTGGGCGTCTTGTTCGACCGCAAGCTGTCATTCAGTGCTCATATCGAAAATATCATTTGCGGTGCCAATAAGTCTTTGGGTTTTCTATTGCGCAACTGCAGGGAATTCTCAAATCTTAGAGCTATCCAATCAGTGTATTTCTGCTTAGTGCGTGGCAAGCTTGAATACTGCAATGTGGTGTGGAATCCATATCACAATAAATACATTTCAGCGTTGGAATCTATTCAGAGAAAGTTTTTGAAGTTTTTGTATTTTAAGAAGCATAATATTTATCCTATTCATCCCGAGCATCAGTCTTTATTAAGGGAGTTTTATTTCACTAGTTTGAGGAAAAGAAGAGAAATTGCTACTTTTGCATATAAATTGATCAATAATCATATTGACTCAGCATCGTTACTTTCTCTTCTGGATTTCAACGTGCCTAGACTTGCATCGAGATCTAATTTAATGTTCAGGATTAGTGTCCCAAGTTCACAGCACCATTTTCACAGTCCTGTTTTGTCGATGTGTAGAAGCCTGAACAATGTCCCTTCAGTTGATGTTTTTTTCTGTCCTTAAATGAGTTTGAAAGAAAATTGTATTATCTGATAGAAAATTGATATTGATTTTTTTTTCTGCCGACGGCGATTCCGTTTGTTATCATTATTTGGTAATTTTTTCATGTTACTTACACTTGTAATTGGGCATGTGCCTGTTGGATGTAATACATTTAAATGAATAAATAAGTTACATTCCTTTTCGCATGAATGCATATAAAATTCCGATATAATTTGGTCATGATTGCCCGATTGTAGGTTTAGGCGGGGTTTCATTGTACCCCATCAGAGCTGTTCTGGCCATTAGTCTTCGTTGTCTACAGCTTGTCCTCCATAGTTACAGAGTTCTAATGAACTCCAAC
Organism: Harmonia axyridis; assembly: GCF_914767665.1. Classification (NCBI taxonomy): domain Eukaryota; kingdom Metazoa; phylum Arthropoda; class Insecta; order Coleoptera; family Coccinellidae; genus Harmonia; species Harmonia axyridis. The sequence goes on along the minus strand of NC_059502.1, from coordinate 54,992,930 downwards.
AAGGATTTTTACTCACTTCTACAATTCTCTTGTTCAAAGGATTATCAACTTTGGCTAGGGATGGTGAGGTGATCTGGAGTTTCATCCTATTCCCCACAAAATCTGCACTTGTCGTTTTTAGCTAGACTCATGAGGTGCTTCCTGAGGCCTTGTAAGGAATTCAGTAAGGTGATATAGCCTATTTTTGTCAAGATCTAAATTCTTCTGAGATATAGTAGTATCAATAATTCGAAGAAGCTTCTTGGAATAATCCAAACCAGAGGAGATTTTGCCAGAGTGTTTCTCTTCGATTTTTTCCTACTCCTGAAACTATTTCTTGAAGGTGCATTCACCTAAACCGCAGAAAATTTCCTTTATTTTTTGAATGACCGAGAACCCAGACTAAACAGGCTTGAATATATTTCTCCTCGCATGATTGTACAGACAATTTTGAACTAATTTGCTTATAATTGCCTCATGCCTGATGGCAGATTCAATGAAGGTACATTTCACCCACGACCTTATGCTCTATTTTTTGTGGTCATTAGTCTTCGTAGTCTACAGTTCGCCATCCAGTTCCAGAGTTCTAATGAACTCCAGTATCTGGGATGGCTTCAAGAAGGTTTCATCCTACATTCTACAAAAGTATTGTCTGAAGCATTTTTTGCGTTGGCTAGCGGTGGCGAGGCATTTCGTCACCAGGTGATCCAGAGTTTCTTCCAGCTTCCCTAAGAATCTGCACTAGTTGTTTTCTGGGCGACATGAGTATTGAAGCACGATTCTTTATTTCGCTTCGTTATTCATGAAAATAGTATGACGTATATTCGTATTTCAAAATAGTATTTGTCCATTGTATGTTGTTTCTTCGTCGACAAAGGGAACGCCGACAAGCCCTAATGAGTGCACGTGTTTTTTAGCGTCAATCTGGATATTTATGAGTAAAACGTATGATGCGACACCTTTCTCATGTTAATTAAATTTTCTTCATGTTGTTTATGACCGAATTAAATCTCATTCAGCAACTACTTTGAATTTCTACACAGGTGATTTTTGTATATTAAACTTGAAATGCCACCCTTGAATTTTGGCGACGGCTCTGTAGTGTTCCGGTATTGTAGTTATATTCAAAGAACAAATTTCATTAGTTATTCCCTTTTATCTCGAAAATGAAACGTTTGTATATCCATGTTCATAGGAATTTTTTTCTCAAAATTATCCAAAGATTCTCCCTTTATCGTTTCGATTTGTGTTGTTAATATTTTCACAAAAATTACTCGGATTTCCCAGGACATCACTAAAATGAAAAAATACCAGCCTAGTATTTTCGTCCCTTTCGATGAGAAAGCAAAAAATTGTGCTACACACATGTAAAGGTATTCTGTTGCAATTACCACAAAAAATGCTTATTCTTACAAAATGAAAAAAAAATAAGAAAAAGAGTGTCAGATTTTTTAGTGATAACTGATTTCCATTATTTGAAGAAAAATTTTAGAATCAGAAAAATCTGTCCAGAACAAGATCCACAAATGTGCTACATTTGTGCAGTTGCCTTGTTTTGGTCAGATTTTCAGAAATAACTCTCTACTTTTTCTTCAAAGGATGAAAATCAGTTATCAATGAATTGTTTGAAAATCTGACAGACATCAGTCAGCAGAAATATATAGCCCAACTATACAGGGTGAGTCTTTGCTTGTACATGTCCGATTCCATTCCATTATGTTTGCAAGATGTAACTGAAAATTACATTTTTTTTTCAGAAATATTGAAGGAAGGCGATAGTAGAGTGACTGCACTTCAAAATTTGAAATTATTCTGTAGATTAGTTATAGAGTTATTGAACTATGAAATTTCACTTATAAGGTTAACATCACCCTGTATATAGCAAATGGCGATCTTGATACGAGTCCTCGAAGATGACCTTCATTATGCATCCATTTGTCGCATTCTTCCCGGGATACCCTGCATATAGCTTAACTATATAAAACAATTCTCAGACAAAAATTTTGTGAAAATATTAACGGCAGGAGAAAACGAAAAAGCGAGATTCCTTGAATAAAAAAGTCCTATGAACATAGAGCCACAAACATTTTGCGAATGATCAACAAAAATCAGATGCCACATGTTTAGAAATTTGGAATGAGATTTAATTCGGTCATAAAGAACAGGCAGGAATACCGACAAAGTTAATTCCCATCAAAAAGGAGCCACATCATTGTTATAAATATCCAGGTGAATGCTGAGAGACAAGTGCAGTCATTAGGGCTGGTCGGTTTCCCTTTGTGCCGACGAAGAAACAACATAAATTTGGCAAATAGGTTCTTGAAAACGAATATACGTCATTCTATTCCCATGAATTAGAAAGTGAAATCAACGAACGCCATGCACTACCCATGTCAACCTAGCTTCATTCTCATGATGTGCATTCTGAACCGGCAATGCCCTAGAAGGAATCCAGTGAGGAGGTGTAGCATATTCTTGCTAAGATCCTGATACTTCTTAGATCTTGCAGTATCAAAGTTTCCGAGAAACTTTTTGGAATGATCCAACCCAGGAAGTATTTGTCTTTCAGTTTTTTCTTTCAACTGAATCTCTTTCTTGTAGATACATTTACTTAGGGCTCGTCTTACGAACACGATAAATTTCGAATGAAAGGACATAAAAACTTCAAATTTGCAGAGTATGTTCAGATCTCGAATGCCGCAATTGAATTCTTGATAGCAAAAATCCGACTAGAGGTTCCGTAAATATGACCATTCGGAGTTTTGTGTTCTTGTTAATTTCGTGCTTATTCGATATGGATAAAAATTTCTATTTAAATATATACAACAACTTTATGTCACGTGTGAAATGTTTGATTAACAGCGTAACCAGAACCAAATAGAATTCCTGAAGGATATAAAACAAAAACTACTCAATACTACCGTGACCACAAAACCGAGGGATTTACGATTTCATGTGCTGATATAAAATAATAATTTCTAGCTCCATGCGAAGCTTCAAGCAGATCATCATCAGAACCAAATTACGATGCATAAAATCTCAATTCCTTGTGTGATGAAAATTGTTTCATAAAGGTACATAACTGTGTACTTTTTTTAACCTTCGACTCGCAGTCAATATCTACACATTTTTGTATAATATTCGTTTAGTTTTCCACAATAGATACTTACTTCAACTCAATGAATACATGTAGGCTTGGTTAATCGATCGTCTAGACGTCTAGAGGTATGATTCGATTACCTGCCTTTCGTCTTCTTTTTCGTGACTTTGTCGGATTGATAATAATTAAACTCTTTTCAATTATTTACATCTATTTACAAAGCCACACTTATACAGTACAAACTCAGTATTGAGAAGATCCTAATTACGTCTTAATTACAAGTTTCTCACTACGGTACTGAATTTCGTCTTTAAATCGTTTGTTGATTACTCGAAACGTCTTCGTTCATCACGTTTTCGGTCGTTTCTTTCTAATTCGTTCGCGACTCGTCTCAATCTAGTCCGCGAACCGTCTTTTCGTCTTACGTCTTAAGTTGACCGACAGAACTTGACTCGTCTTAGACTTGCCTTGAACTTTACCCGTCTTCGACTTAATTTGATCTGACTCTCCACTCGAACTTACTTCGTCCCCTGACCGCAACTTATCCCGTCCACTCTGAATATCCTTCCTTCCTTCCGGCTTGACCACACCCTTAGGGAAAGTACCATCCCTTAGTCCAATAAGAGCTTTGCCGTACCACCCACAAAGATCTTCGCGGATTCCTGGAAATCGAATATTCTCGAAGGACTAGAACCTGATACACAGATGTGACACATCTGGTACGACCGTATTGTCTTCGAACTTTCCCAACCCCCCAGTAAATCTCTTCAAGATTTACAACTCCCTGACATCTCTTCGACACCTTGAAGAATAACAAATCCTTTTCACATTATATGTACAATAACCATTCGTTACCTGTAAATTCATTGAAACTGTCATGCCCTCGACACTTAAAGAATCTAATAGGTTTCCAAGCATCCTGTTGACCATCTCAATTATTTACAGGGAACAATAACTGGATCCTACATACATTTTTCAACTTCATTTTTTTTTTCAAATAATATCAAAAAATTCTGAAAAAATTCTAAAATCGTTCATTTTCAGGCTTGTTCGAGTTACTGTACGGACCGACCGAAAACCGTAAGTATATGATTTCATTTTGACATAATTGCACATATTCTCGATATTCTCCAACTGTTTTAGGACTCTTCATTTTATGATCGTAAAAAAAATTCAAAAAAAGATATGTGAATGAATTAAACAATTTGTGATATATTTAAGTGCAAAACTGAAGATTTCATCAGTGATTTCAGGATGAAACACCCCGATCCGACCAGAGAGGGTGCATATTTAAATTTGTCTGAGAACGGCAGAAAGCTGAAATTATGTTTCAGAATGTTCAATAATCTGAAAAGTTTCACAAACCATTTATATACATAGAATAATGATGATTCATCCGTATTTCTCATGAATATTTGCATTTAATTACCCTCTATATTTTTTTCTAAGGCTTGTACATCAAAAGCACTGGCCGTCTAATTCATTTGATATCCAGTTTTTTGTCAATGCTTAATTCTGAGAAGTCAAATCCTTTAAGTCAAACGAATCACATTCTAGATGCATTTCTTGTGATGAATTATTCTGCGATTTCAATACCTCCATCTCCAATATTCTTCAAGAATTCTTTTCCATTCAGGAATTTAGATGAGTGTACCAATATGTTACATTCATCTTTAATATCCACGTCTGTTCAATCAGGTCCGTAACATACATTGCATTCTCTAAATTTGTGCAATTGTAATAGTAGAGTCTTCAATATGATATGAACTTTGTATATATCCTCATTCTTCAGAATGATTCATTCGAAATGCGATACTGAACATATACTGCTGAAACTCAGCAAAGATGATTATCGCGTGAAAAAAGTTTTATTCCTGAATACACCTGAATTGCTCAGAAATTCCATACATTTTTATTGAATACATCAAGGTGTTCGTGACTAGCGTTTCCATTCCTCATATTCCTGGTCTTTCGGAAGATTTCACACAGGATAGGAAATTGGATGCGGATAATAAAAAAAAATATTCAGACAGTTGAACCTGCAAGATGAAAAACATTTATTACTTTCTGTTCATAAACTTTGTTTGCAATGGGAAATATGGAATTATTTTGAAACTTTAGAGTAGTTTATTATTGTGGATATGTACGTTATGCTATTTATTCTTTGAAAATTGAGAAGGAGTATATATATTTTTTTGATTCGTTTGAGTATTGCCATATGGATTCAAGTATTTATTAACAGGAACACATACATTCAAGTATTTATTGATAGAAATAGATGGCTTCAGGTATTAAACATTAGACACATACCTATTTCTTGAAAATTTTCTTTTACCTATATAACCTTCTAGCATGGAGTTTAGTCGGTTATTTTTCCTTAGGACTTCTACATTTAGCCATCATGTGGTTATTCCATCGTCCTCAATATACTTCTTGTGCTGATCAGTCCAGCCGTGTGCCATTGATCGAAACAAGTGATAATCCGAGGGTGCAACGTCTGACGAATACGGCGTGTGGAGTAGGACTTCCCATTTCAACGTTTTCAAGTATGTCTTGACCACTTTCGCAACATGGGGTCTAGCATTTTCATGCTGTAAAATCAGTTTATCATGTCTCTCGTTGTATTGCGACCGCTTTTCTTTCAATGATCGGCTCAAACGCATTTTGCGTTCGATAATGATTGCCTGTGATTGTTTCAGTCGGTTTTAACAACTTATAATACACTACGCCGAGTTGGTCTCACCAAATACTGAGTATGACCTAGGAACCAAGAATATTCGGTTTGATTGTCGACGTGGAAGCATGACCGGGATATACCCATGATTTTCTGCGCTAAGGATTATCGTGAAGAACCCTTTTTTCGTTTCCAGCCACAATGCGATGCTGAAATCCCTTCCGACTTTGCCTTTCAAGCAGCTATTCACAAGCAAACAAACGTCATTCAACATCTCTCGGCTTCAGCTCGTACTGCATCCAATTTCCTTATTTCCCATGATTTTCAAACATTTTGAAATGGCTTGTTGCCTCACTCCTGATGATCCTGCCAATTCTTGTTGCGTTTGACACGAGTCTTGATCAAGTAATTCCTCCAATTCTGCATCTCCGAAAACCTTCTCTTTTCCACCGCCATGCTGGTCAGAAAAAAGTCGAAATCACCGTTTTTGAAGCGTTGAAATCACTCTCGGCACATTCTTTCACTAATAGCGCCTAACCATGGGTATTTGAGAGCATTTGATGAGCCTCAGCCGTAAATTTCTTCCTATCAAAGCAAAAAATTTAAACCTCCCGCAAATGACGAGAATTTGGCTCATAAGCTGACATGTTTAATCGAGAATAACTTCATGATGCAGACACAAATCGACTAATATTTCGATGGCGTTATGTTTAAAAACACCTTATATTATTGTATGTTATCTACGATCTATTTATTTCGACTACCACTTACCGCTGCAACCATATATTGCAAAACGGCGGTAGCAAAGTTGTACACCTAATATAATTGACAACTTGCAAATTTTATAGCTTTGTTTCCACTGATTCCACCTAATTCATGCTTCATTATTCTCAAGAGAATTCTGTATTGAATTCCCCATAATTGACATAGGTAGACCTTATCGTTCACGTGGCCTCGGAAAAAGGCTAAAGGTGTTAAATCACAAAATCTCGCTGGACAAGTGTGATCACCTCTACGTGAATTAACAAACGGGCAAAACACTCTGCTCGCAAAATCGCCTTGTTGAAAATAAACGTCGTCAACATCAATATCTTCCACTTATTAATCTCTTGTGGAAAATCATTTACTTGAACCAATGAACACCAAGCATAATATTTAGGGCTAGTTGCACCATTTGCCTAAACATTGATTAAAAATTTAAACGTTGATTACACTATGATTTCTCAAAAGAAATCAGAAATTAATCAATGTTTAAATTTTAATCAATGTTTAGGCAAATGGTGCCACTGTCCCTCATTCTCGTTCATTGAAGAAATGATTTATGAATATATTAAATTAATCTCACGATAATTAGACAATTTTTCAATTCTGGAAAAAGTTCCTCCCCGAGCGGGACTCTAACCCGCAACCTCCGTATCACTAGTTCGTTGCTATAGCTGAGCTACCGAGGAGATTGAAGATTTGTGAATCTTCAACATGCTATCTCATTTGAGGACAATTGCTAGGGTGGATTATTAGGTTCCAGAACAGAATTTCTTCTACAATATTTTGTGAAGACATATGTGATTTGGAAGTTAATTGAGGGAAAAAATTAAATGAGAATATCTGCAACGTTGCCAGTAATTGTTTTGATATTTCGATAGCATTACACCAGTAACCTAAAAAATGTTTCCAATGGATCTTCTCAATTTATATTCATACACCTGAGGAAGCCAATTCGTGGTGAACATTGCAAAATGGGGAAAATTCAATTCTGTTCAATTCAGTTGAATATTTCGTAATTAAATTTGCATCGAGTGAAGACCAGACTAATTAAATATTTCAATATCGAATTCAGTAACTCTCTGCCTCTACCGTGAAATATTATTGTTTATGTTCTGAATTGCTTGTTTTTATGTGCTACATGACTTTTCAAGCATAAAATCGATATCATATTACCTACTGTTCCAATATCATTGTTTCAACAGGCTTCAGTAGCCTTCGCTTTATTGATGTTCGGAATCATCTCCAACAGTATTCCTCTTCATTTAACAATATTTACTTAGTTATTTCTTCTTTTTGACTTACTGGACTTTATCTTGAAAGATTAATTAAATGATATATTGATTCATTCGAGTGTGGCTTTTTGGGATGAGTCTGAATGTTTGATAATTCTAATCGAGAAAAAGTGCTCTTCGGCAATGGAAAAGAGTTCTTATTTTGCAAAAAGCTAACAAACAATAGATATAGAGAATAATTGATAAAGAATTGATTGATTTAGGGATATAAGAATTTTAAAATTCGTCCTTATTAAATGATTCCCTGAAATCTATCATGAATCTTGTACAATTAACATAATACCTACGTCTTCGTAATATTGATCAGAGTATATATTGAACATGGTTGATCCTATATGCCTTCCCATTCTGATTTTTTTAACGGCATCTATTTCTCTTTTCAAATAAGGTGACCATGATTCCCTAGTTATCTACCTTTTATACTTAGACATCATCTGAAAATAAGGAAGAACCTCAGGCAAAGCGCAAAATTACATAGACCATGGAATGCGTGGAACATATGCCGAGTGTAGGATTTCTTCAAGTCAAGTTGCTTGATATTTTAACCAGCTACTTGACTTGAAAATCAATATCGTGATAAATTACATACTGGACCTTGCCTTGATTTGATATCGAGTTACTTGATATAACTTGATCTTTATACGCATGAGTCGTACGACATATACACTGCGCAAAAAAATTAACGCACATTCTGAAAATCTCAATTTTAATGAAAGTCAACTCTACATTGACTTGATAACTTATTTTTATGATTTCTCGGGAAGGTTTTGAACGAAACAAGACATATTAAATGGAAGAAAAATTCAGGATTTCACCGAATCTTATGTGAAAGAAGAGAAATAAACAATTTTCAAAATACTGGAATGCTGATAAGTGATTTTATACTTGGTATTTCCACCCCTTGCGTTAATTACAACTCGGCAACGACGGTTCATACTCAAAATGAGTGATCTTAAAATGTTCTGATCTAATCCTTCCCAGATTTCTCTGAGTTGGATTCCTAAGTTATTAAGAGTAGCTGGATGATTTTCTGAACTTCTCAGCCTTCTATTGAGTTTGTTCCAAACCTGCTCAATCGGATTGAGATCTGGACTTCTTGCTGGCCATTCCATTCGAGAGACTTCAACCTCTTCAAGGTACTCCTGAACGATGCGCGCACGATGGGGTTTGGCATTATCGTCCATAAAAATGAAATTTTCACCCATGTATGGGGCAAATGGCACTACATGCTCTTCAAGAATGTTCCTTATATACCTATCAGCATTCATAGCTCCATTATCAACGACCCCTAGATCTGTGCGAGCAGTAACTCTCAAGTAACGTTCTTGAATGGCAGTTGTTACCCATGGTCTACCCTGTCCTGGTCTTCGGACATTCATACCTGTCTCCCTGAATCGCTGCAACGTTCTGGACACACTTGTATGGGAAACTCCAAACCTTTCTGAAATTCTTGTGTATGTCCACCCTTCTTCTCGTAAAACTACCGCTTGGGCACATTCCTCTTGGGTCAAATTGCGTGTTTCGCGTTGCATAGCAATCGAGTGTAGAAAATCAAACGAAAGAAAAACTATTGATCACTAGAATTGATCGAGAACAACTGATTTCAGAATGAAGCCAATACATTCAAAATCTGATAATCTCATCTTTTTTTATTCCTGCTGGGAAAAAACATCTGTATTGAAGAAAAACGTTGAAAGTGGATAACATATGCATGCATAATTCTGATAAAAATAATTATCATTGAGAACACCTTCAGTTGTAGAATGAATTCGAGATTTCCATAATGTGCGTTAATTTTTTGCGCAGTGTAAGCTCGGGAGTACTTAGACAAAATAATTATCTTCAAAGAATAAATAGTTTTATTGCGTTTATGAGTCTGACATCGATCTCCTACGTCTATTCAAGAAATATCATAAAAATCGAGCAATTGAAATAAATGGCTTGGAGTTATAAAATAGCCAAATTCCTGGTTGAACTGAAAAAGGAAATAACATTATTTTTGCAAATGATTTCAACGAAAAAATAATCTTGATCTTGATCGATATTAAAATGATGAAAAATGAAATAATAAGTATTATAAAACTATTCACGAAATTCTTTCGATTATTCATTTTTTCCATAATTCCATCGATTATATTTCCGGTATCGAAACTCTAACTAGCTCACTATGATATTCAATCCTATTCCTGAACATTGTTTTTCCATTCCAACGATCCACGAACTGGAGGGGACACACGCACAACGAATTTCAATCGACTTAAGTTGCCCTTTTTCATCAGTTATTCCATGGGTTCGTAGAATGGAAAGGCTTTAATCTCTGGGAAGGTTTCAAACTCAGCCTACTTTTAGATTTCGAGCGAGGATATTCATTACCTACACGTCGCGTGATCCTTCTAATGGTGAACATACATCAGAAGATAACTTTCCCGAATGCTCCATTTGCATGTTGGACTAATGAACGATTAAACTTTTTTCGGCAATATTCCAGAACAGCTAGTTTCAGGAACTTGGAGATGAGCCAAGCATTACATTCCGGGTTGGGATAGAATGGAGAGTGTTCTCAGTAATTAATAACAAACGAAATTTCAACATGATGAACTCTGCGATGATTATATGATGGAAAGCTTGGACAGTACATCATTATTTTCTTCCTATTCACGAAATAGCTTCAATTATTTTGAAAAATTCTGAATGTATATTTTTTCACATATCTCAAGGATGTTTCATTCAAGTGAACTTAATGTTTTAAGTAACGGGTATTTTTTTAGCTGCATGAGAAGTTTTGATGTTTGTTGTCTTTGGTTTCACAGTGGCGAATGTCAATCTATGTTGCCATTTTTCTTCAGTATCTATTCTCTTCATGAATCTTTCCTTTAAAAAATTGATCTGTTCGCGAAGTTTAGCACTTCGTCTATTTTACAGTCAACATAATCGATCTAGTGATCCAGCAATTTTTGCAGTTACTGATCACAACAGATCTTATTTGAACCATATTCGATTTGCGGATGATATCGTGAAAGCCCACTGAAACTAGCCCTGTTGTAGAAAAGGTGGGCTTAGAAATTGATATGTCAAAAACCAAGATGATGAGTTAGACATGACAAGATGAAGGAAGACATCCACTTACGCACTACTAAACTGGAAATACAGGGTGATGCAGAACGCGATGGAAATTACAATTCCTGGTTTGGCAATAAAAAATGAAGAAATACGACAAAGAACAAAAGTCGCCTATATATTACAACGCGTTTGCAGATCAGATGTGGAAATGAAAAGAATACATGGCTCGTCAAGATCCTAACAATGGACAAATAAGTTAATACACTGTCCACCTAGACAGACAAAACTTGGCGTGGAAAGACACCAAATGAGATGGCTCGATGACCTAAAGGCTGAGGTTGGAACTAAGTGCCATCGGTAGCACAGGACAAAACAGAGTAGAAAAATTTAAAGAACTCCTATGTCCAGGAGTGGATCAACAATGGCTTAAGAAGAAGAAGTACCATGTTGATGAAAAGAGGGGTTAAAGTAAATAGATCGGGTAATAAAAGCTTTTAAACATGATTCAGCTCTTCCGAATTATGTATTATTATATTTGTCAATATTTTAATGGAATTTGGTATGGGTGTTCGAGTCGGAACATAAATGGTTCTATATATACGGACATAAACTGACGAACTCTAAAACCTTGGAAAGGCAGAACTCTATTTTGCAAACCGAGACACTATCTGTCTAAACATGCGTTCAAATGTGCTTCAGAAGAAAGAAAAGAAAGAGGTGCATATTTATATCACTACGGACAGCCAGGCCATGCTGATGTCGCTAGAATCACATAGCCAGGGGTCTCTAGTTACAAGGAAGTGTCGTCATACCATATAGCAACTGGCCAGAGCTAATAAAGTCACTCTACTATGGGTACTGAGGCATCATGGTATTGAAGAAAATGAAAAAGCTGACGATTGATGAACTAGTAGAAAGAGCACCACGGTTAACTTCTGTTGACACTGAACCTTTTTGTAGGCTCGAAAAAGACTAATATAAGGCTGCGGTCCTGTGTTGGAGAATAGAATGAGCTTCTGCAGGAACACTTCTTGCTCAGGCAGATAAATTTGTGGTGTATTCTCCGACATTATTATTATTATTATCCCTGACTTTTGCCTATACGCGTAGGATTTCTCCTCGCCGTCGGCTTCTCACTCCTCGCTAAGAGGAACATTCACTCAATCCCAGATATTTAAAATATCAGAAGGGTAGAGCTCGGTCGTGTCCGGTCCTTGTGGTCACCCTTATTCTTGTCGAACTTCTGGTCCTCTTACACGTGATCCTTGGAACTGTCCTTTCCTTCCTAGGAATTATCTCACCGTTCTTGCAGTACCTGAAAAAACAGCTTTTTGCATTATATTACATATATACTCACTAAGTCCCAGTTGCGTGATATTCCTCTTGAGATTTTTGGGCACTATTCCATTGTTGAGAGGATAATTGGAATAGTTTTCGTTGATATCATTCCCCACTGACGCTTTATCTGAAATTCGAGGTCTCTATATTTTGAAATTTTTTCGACCTCCTTTTGACGCAGGTTATTGTTATTTGATATTGCTACGTCAACGAGTAATGCTGTCTTTTGATGTTTATCGACTAGTAATATATCTGGTCTATTGTGAGGGACTATTTTATCAGTCAAAACTGTTCGATCCCAGTACAGCTTATAGCGTTCGTTTTCCAGGATGGTCTCCGGTCGGTACTTGTAATATGGCATTTTTTCAGAAAGAATTAGTTTTAATATGGTTGCCAATTCTTGGTGTAGTATCTCTCCTACTGCATCGTGTCTCTCTTTATATTAATTTCCTGCAAACATTTGACATCCTTCCGTGATATTATGTTGTATTGTCTCATTTGTTGGCCACCCATATCGGCATAGATCGTCAGTAAGAGTTCGATCCTTTATGATATGCCTGCAGTAATTTCTAGTTGAGATCACTTGATCTTGGATGGCTAAAAGAAAACCTTCCGTTTCTGGGTACATTGCACCTGATGTGAGCCAATAGTTCGACGCTTCAATGTCGACATGATGCTGATTCACCTCGTTGAAATGTCTTTCATGCAGGGGCTTCTCTCTCCATCTTTGCAGTTTTTCTTGGTTTGTCTGGTGGTTGTATGAAAATTGGTCCTTGTGAAGTTGTAAATTCGTCTGCTTCACACAGTAGTTTGTAGAACTCTGATGTATTTGCTTGATCTCTGAAGTATTTCCGTAGGCTTTCTATCTGCCCACTAGCAAGTGCCATGATGTCCGTTAGACCCCTGTCTCCTTTATTTCTCGGTAGTGTATCCCTCTCAATGCTGCTTTTATTATTATTATTATTATTATTACATATATCAGAAAGCTCTTGAAGCGTCCACGAGCTGAGCTTCGGGTAATGGAGGAACTGCTGACAGGACACTGTCGGTGCAAATACCTTTTGTGCCACAAAGGAAAGTCAGCAGATGAGATTCGTAGGCTCCGTGAGTCGGAGATAGAAACAGCTGAACATATGGAGTCCAAATGTTCGGGGTTGACTGGCTTAAGAACCACTCATTTGGGAAAGTCAGTCCTGGATACTCACGAGGTAAAATCCTAGGTAGGATGCTGACGCTTCGTTAACAGTCTCCCTGGGTTTGTACGAATGGGTACGGTTAAATAGTAGATAGATATTTCTTCTTCTTCTTCTTCGTATTTTAAGCCTTGGGCTTGTGTTTTCCATTTAACCTTCCTGCGAAATCGACGTCCACGAATCTCTCCATCTTTTTGGAGGTCTTCCTATCGGTCGTCTTGTTCCTGGTGTTCCGTCTCTCGCAATCTTCGCGATTTTTTCCTCGTTCATCCTGTCCACGTGGGAATTCCATAGTCTCCTTCTGTTTCGACCCCAACGTACTATATCTTGGACTCCGCATATGTTCCGAATATAGATATTTATTCTCAAAATTGCTATGAATAACAAAATAAAAACAGGTCATAATTAAGAAAAAAATCAACTACACAATCCAACAATAACTAAATTTTATTTTTACAACACATTTCAAATTCTAATATCGAATCTGATGCACAGTCAATTAAGTTGAAGAAACAGTTTTCTTGAACAAGTAAAATCAGAAATATCTCTTATTCTTCTAGGAAGATAATTATAGATCTTAATGCTGCAATAAAATAAACTATATTTAGTAGCTGACAAGTTAAAAACAACAGATTCGAAGAATAAATAATACTTTCAGTTCCATGAGAATATTAACTGAATTATACAGTACTCAAAAGTGAGTAGAAAGTATCTTTCAAATAAGAGTAGTTTCTTTCGATTGAATTCCACAGTTTATAATTCATACAAGAATAATGATATTGTGAACAAATTCAATAACCACAATATATAAAATTAACTCAGCTAAGAAGTTTTATTTCTCATGCCTCTGAAGTTCAGAGCTTGTGCGAGTAAGGGGAACCAGTTGTGTAGAAATTATTGTGTTCCTCCAACAGCTAAGGCACACCATTGTTGGTTGTACACCAAACATCGAAATGGTTGAAACCTTACCACAGAGTCAGATAATGTGCAAATAAGAATCGGCAGTCCTATTTGCTAGTCAAATTTAGTTAGTTGATAGAAACCGCTTATTCATTTCGTATTTGCCTCCGAAGACATGTAAACTGGGAAGGGATGAAAGGAAACAGGGTTTCGTTTGTTCTTCATCGCCCCTAACAAGTAAAGACCACTTTACATTTCTCTAATTTTAAGCTCATTCGAACAGTTCCAAACAAAACAAAACAACAAACGTATCTGGATCTTTACCAATAGTTTCGAGTTTGAACACAAAACCACCAACGAGCCCTGTTTTCGACTCGGTTGCCGTACCGTTGACGGATATTCAATTCGCTCTTTCAACCACATAGTTATACCAGAGCTTTCCATTGAAGTCGCTCCTTGCAAAGCAACTCGGATGGTGTTTCTGTTCTAATTACAAATAACCGCAACGAATCGTAGGAAGCGTCCCTTGAAATCTGTTTGCGGAATGCGGGTTTCTAATTTCTTTCGATTCCGATTGTTATTCGCTTTCCCTATGATGAATGCGATTTCCGGAGGTTTTTCTGTTCAATTTATGTTTTCGCGTCGATGTGTTTGTTTTTATCTGAAATTAATTATACTTTTTTTCGAACCTCATCGAACAGATCCTGTTCTGCTTTTCTCAGAAGTTCTTTAACGCGGCTTGCGGTACGAGTAGAGAAATCGACAAGTAGGAAAAAAGCATCATGCCCTCTTAGTTTCATTGTGTCCTTTTTTATTAAACAGTAATCACACTATGAGGATGGGTGAATCAGCAAAAGGAAAAAAAACCCTTATTAAATTTACCAACGTTTCGAATTCTTCATCAGGGACACACAAGATAAAAAAAAATGAAATGAATTAAAATTGATGCCACCTCATTACAGGAACAATGTTCAACAAAACAATCGTACATCTGAGGAATTTCTTTCAAAATGAAAACGAAACGATATAAAGACTAAAAAACTCACTAAGCCAGATGGAAGCTGCCTAAGACTCGTTTCACACTTATACGGTTCGATTCGGTTAGGTGCGTATTCGATTCGTTTTCGGTAGCGCCTAAAACGAATGAAAACTCTTTACACACATTCAGTTAGTATAAGGTTTGTATTGAATATGCAATACCTACGTACCGATATCATTTTTTTTAGAATCATGAAAATGTTCGTAGCCGCCAATGATTTCCGTACAAACAGATTTCCCTGCTTCCAGCGTCTTAAATTTATCTTTATACTTTTCACTTGTTTTGTCCCACAGCACTACACGTGATTGGACTGATGTAATCAGCCGCTCAATATCAATGTCAAGTGAATCAGACAATGCCAAATGTGAATTACAAAATTTAAAATGAGAAAATAAAAATAAAATGATATTTTCCCTTGCCGAAAACGTGACCGAACCGAAACTAAACCGTATGTGTGTAAACGACCAATTGCTTTTGTGAACTCTGGACCCGAATGGAAACCGAACGAAACCGATTCGTGTCGAGGGGGCTTTCGGTTCTATCAGTTATCTATTAGGTACCGAACACACACCGTTTCACACTTTTCCGGCGGCTACCGAAAACGAATCGAATACGCACCGAACCGAATCGAACCGTATAAGTGTGAAACGAGTATAAGAATTCAAAAAATGTAAAGTAAAGTAAAGGGAGGGGTAAAAAAGGCATTCAGTTGCCTTTTTTCTCCATTTTTCCGGGGAGAACTTTTGAATTTCTATTATTTGTTTTTGTAATCATAAAAAATTAAATTTGTGACAATTTTTTGCTAGTATGGATGAATGAATGATGTTTAACATAGGTCAATAATCTGTAATTTTATTATTTTCTATTCTCTTCTTCCATTCATTCTTCTGGTTGTTTAAACAAAAATAGATTATTGACTTATATTGAATAATACTTTACATTTTCCTCACTTTGACTGGCGCATTCCAGGTGGAATGAGAATGGGGGAAATTGTTCCTCTGAGATTCCCCTCTATACCCTTCACAAGAAAATCAGTCTAATGTAAGAAGTGGAGACTAGGTGAGTATTGACTTTTCAACGAAAAGACCTCTGCATCTTTCACAATATCCAGCATTCCAGCACCACATTAAATTTTAATTGAATACATTCAAAAAATATATACTGATAATATATACATAATAACAATAAATTCCATATACAATTACAGAGACCTGGTGACCTGAGCTCGAGGTCGTATGTCACCAAATCACCCATATACGTGATGAACAAGTTGATCAATTCAGAGTTTTTATTTCAGTGTGGTAGCGCCATGGAGTGGGGATGGCCATAGTTGCGGCCAGCGCTGCGACTTGAATGTAAGTCGCTCTCCAACCGTGGTTTAATTTGTAGGACCATATTATTCGAATATAAATATTAATTTTATTGCCGGGGGGAATTTATTTGCGACAATTTTCTCTTTGAAAATAGGTGCTCCGGTTTCATTTTTCGTAATAACGGATTTGAAAATAGAATTAATTCTGTGAAAGTGAGAAATATAATGGAAACAAAAACAACAAATTATAAAAATTTGAATTACAAAATCTTACTTTGGTAGTCAATCAATTGGAGAGACTATACATAAATTTATTATTGCCTTTAAGGATGTGCCTGAGATGTCCAAAATACTGTTGTATTCACTGATTAGATTTTGTTTGAAATAATTCTGGCGACTCAGCTCGGCATGGGTTTTCCCTATTCTTCCTTAAGGTGGCGCTATACCTTAGAATGAACCGATCAACGGCATCATTTTAAAATTTTCAATTTTTCTATCGGTTTAACCTCAAAACACCTTTGACGGAAAGACGACGTGAGTGCTGCCACAGGAAACGATGTGGAAATCAAGTGAATGACAACCAAACAAAAAAAGAAATGATAACCTTAATTAAAAGGTTCAAACAAATCAACAATTTTTGATGGGAACAAAATAAAGTATATCTATACGTAACCAGTATTCTCAAAAATTTGATTTTTTGACAGGTATACTGGGGAATTACAACTAAAAGCTATTTTTATACATGGTGACATAAACGCTGCCAAATATCTGGAGGTTTTAGAGAATAATATTATTCCGACAGTTAAACAGCTACCAATAATTTTGATGATGTCTGATTTCAAAGAGATAACTGTCCAAATCACACTATGTGAGTGAAGAGATATCTAAAAAATTTGGTTTAAATTTAATAACTTCCCGATATGGATGAAAAAACATTCAATTATATTTTCTGCATCCAGTTGTTCGAGCGGGTGAACCGGCCAGCGAGAAAAAATATAATAATTGATTTAGATTAAAGCCAATTGAGCCCTTTGATGCAGATTGGCAAATGAACTTTTTAGTCAGGCACGTTTATTTCTCTGTACATTTGTTTCCCGCTAATCTGCCGCGTTAGAGGCATGCGCAATGGTCGTACTTTTACCTCGTAAAACCGCGGTTTTTGACGTGTTGAAATAAACCAGTATAAATAATTAAATTCTACATAACGAATCATGTTTAGGGTTGTTGAAATATTTAAGACTTCGATTATGGTTGTGAAGCTTTTGAATTGCTTCAAAAATGACATATCATTTGAAATTTGAAAGAAATTCTCATAGAGCAGGTCATCAATCCACTGCGAGCCCGTGTCCTTTTATCCACTGGTTGCTTTTGGCGGGAGCCAAATGCATAGAAATGGGGGGTATTGGGGGTAATTATGCCCCCAAGATCCAAAATATACAATTTCATAACCAATATTCTCTCTACTTTTCTTTAAAACACGGCAGCAAAAAATCGGACACTTTTACGCTTCATGAGTTTATTAACACTTTGAGTATGATTACCTTAATTGCTCTAACAGCGCGTCTATATCCGAGAGTTATTATTTTCCTTTATCTACCCGTTTTGTCGGCATCCCCCTTGTTTTGCCATCTGTGATTTTTGCATTCGTCATCGGTATACACTTATCATTTTCGTTACAAAATTTCAATACATAGTGCAGTTATCAAACTGAACTGAGTTATTCGCATCGAAAAATTGTCTGTGCTGTGTTTTACATTCGAATTGCAATTAATTTTTGAAGACATCAGTTCTGAATTGGCTATACAGGGTGTTCCTCAATTAAAGGTATAAACGAAAATGACAGATATCCCGGATCATTTTGAGAAATAAAGTCCTATAACATGGGTCCGGAAACGATTTGTTTTCAAGATTCAGTGTTCTTTTTCTCATAGCACCTTCCTTTCACAAGATTGAATTTGGCTTTGATATGCCAATTTAAAGTTTCCATCAAGCGATAAGCTAATTTTGAATGCAAATCTACAGAGTGTCCGCTTTTTTTCCAACAGACCTTTTTTTTGAGGACCACTAGTAGTTTAGAAAAATGTGAAAAAAACTCTGGTCCAGTACTACACTTTTTGGTTTCTTGTCGGTACTTGTCAAATAATTCTTCAATTATCCTCAAGAAAATTAAAATTATTATAATATCCAGTAAGCTGTGATGAATAAATAATTAATTATGAGTGAGAGTGAGAAACACCCTGTATCTCGAAAATAAAGCGTTAGCAGGCCCATGTATAGGACATTCTATTCTAAAAATTATTCGAGGCATTTCCCATTTTTCGTCATACCTCCAATTTAGGAACACCCTGTATAAGCTAAGAACAATCGAATCGTTAATCAAAAAAATGCTATTATTAAGAACAATTTTTGGTTCAAACTTCGTTATCAAAACTTTCTTTCTTACATTACAGATATGAATAAACGTTGTAGTCGAAAAAATTTTTTTCATTAACCCCCTATAAAAAAAAAAGATCTACGCCCTTGGCGGGTGCCCAGGAGGCCGCGACCAGAAAGAGCCTGGACCAAACCAGAATTTCTGTTTCTAACTTTTGGATACCAAAAGATAAAACTTTTTAAGAATGATAGTGAATTATTTCGCTAAAATATTCTGGAATCCCTTATATTATCTAAATCCTTAAATTGAAGTTTATTTCAATTTGAATTGTTTATTCCTTCGATATTTTTTTCAACCGCACATGACATTTTCGTCGTTTTGGTTGTGATCCGAAATTGGAAAAATCTATTGATGGAATCAGTCAGATTTTATTCCAGAACTTATATTAATTTCAAACAAATAAATCAGCATCAATAGCTTGGAATTAAATCATTTGTTGATTGTGTAAATGTCGATGAATATGATTTTTCCCTCTTTGAAGCACGTATTCGAGCACACTCGCTTTCCTGTTCATTACGCTTATATGAAAAAAAAAATGCTTTCTGCTCCCATAAAACATGTTGCGATTACCCATATTCGTTGGGGACTTCAAAATGATCGATGGAGAAGAGAAAATCATTCGGAATTTAGGCCTTCTCAAAAATCCACCTAATGAAAACCGCATTAAACTTTCACCCGTGCGAACATCCCACGAATTTATATTCCGTATTTTTGTTGCGTCCCCTACATTTTTCAGGCAACCGATCGGCACGAGATCTGTCGGTTCGCACCAATGGAAATTGTCAAAAACTGAAAACCTATAGATTTACAGTCTATTCATTTCGAAACAGTTCGCTGATTCCGTATACGATTCGAATAAAAAATTAAACACCACTGATAATTTATTTTTATTTTCGACTCACATGGGAAATGCGATATTTTCATATAAGCTTCAGTTGTCGAAAAAAGAATTCTTTCAAACAGAATGCAAAGAATATCACAAAAGTGGATAAAATTTATATTCAAGCACTCATTAAAAGACTGTCATGTTCCACTTTTTGGAAATAACGCGAAAAAGAATAATGATAAGTTTCATTATTGATGTATCATCAGAAAAAAATAGATAATATTCGAAAATATTATTTTAAATTCGAATTCTAAAATCCCTCAGTTCTGTGACAACCAATAAATTAAGAAATCTTTTTTCAATATTCCCCTTGACTTTTCTCTGGTTCTGGTGACGTGATCACAATGAAATTTCATAATGAGTTGAAATATTTAGAGCACGTCTAAATTCATTATTTAAGATCAAATAAACAGTTTGAATTCATTGGAAAAACAACATTTTGAACTGTCCTATTCACGGAACCCCTAGTAGAATTTCGAAATATGCAAATGTAGCAAGTCGAACAGACAATGATTTTTACGATGTCAGTTTTCCAGCTATTGTGAAAGACGTAAATAATAGTTTTATTCAGTTCTTATTTTTTTATTTATTCAAACCAAGTCTCTTTTTTATTTTGTTTATTTTTAATAAACTCGAAATTGGTTTACTTCGGCTTTCCAATGACTAAAGGAGAAAAAATAATTCCTTCTTCCGTAAGAGGAAAGAAGATGGTTTCGACTTGTCGCCAAATTAGACAGGTCTTGTTCGGTTGATTCTCTCTCTTGGGAGACAGGTTTTGATTCTAGGTATTTAACTTCAATAGGAATTTTGATTTAAATTCATGTAAATCGACATGTGAGTAATATAAATACCGGAGAGAATGGACTCCTGGACTAGCATAGACAATTGTGAAGGAAAAGTTAAGGCAAACGATGCCAAAACTTTTTCGGAGAAGGAAGTAATGTAGTAAATCGGAAATTTAGGAAATATTCGAAATATTATAAAATTAGGGTCGATACCATTGATTGCATTGTCCTTTAAATTTTTGACCCGACAGGCCTGAATCGGACTTATCTTGGCCACCGGATATGTATTATTGCCTACAGACGTTCAGCCGCATTGGCAGTAGAATTTGATAAGATTTGGGATAAGCATTACTAAGAATAAATCAATTAGTATCTTGAACTTTGGTTCATCAGTGTCGGTAAGCTAATTGAAATATTTGGATTTTAGCTATGACTTCGAAGGCGGATACTTTGAGAAAGAAGATTGACAAAATATAAACCAATGTTCAAACTGACGCCGACGGTTGTATTCTGGTCAATTTCTGGGTCTACTTGAAATAAGCCAAAGGCCCGTCTGAAGGAAACAGAATAGAAAATCATTATTGTTTTGGACTTATATTGAAAGGGATAGAACTTTTACGTATCCAAGAAAGACAGAATTTGTTGTTCCAACTCTAGGAAAGGATTAAAAAAGTCAAATAGAGGTTCAAAAAGAAAAACTGTTTTGGGTTTCATAGAAATGGGATTAGCTTGGAGTGAGTGAATCGGGAGAGAAGTGAACAAAAAAGCAAGTACACGACTCTTAGTTCGGTTACAAAAAAAGTTTTGAACTAGGAAGCAATTGTGGACAACGGCATGTGAAATTTGTTTTGTTTTTATTTAGTGTTAGTTGAGTTGATTCAGGTATGAGTATAAGGAAATCATGATTTAGAGCTAACTGGCGAGAAATTTATCATTGCTTTTATCTCATCTTCATAATATTAGACTCTGATTTCAATGGAATTTATTTTATCCTACAGAAAAGAAAATCACCAATTTAAAACTTTCAAATTTGTCGACAATCCAGTTTTCTCTGTCCTACAAGAGAGAGAGAGAGAGAGAGAGAGAAAGAAGAATAATTTTTACTCCTTGGTTAGAGGAAAACTGCTCTTCCACTGAAGTACCCCCAAGCCGAGTTTATTACCTATGTACAGTGCATCCCATTTTGGGTGAGACAGCAAGGTTTCTCGCTTGCTATTTAAGATAGAGCCTTGTGGTTTTCACGTTCCTGTCCTACTTTTTCGTGAAACTCAAGTGGTCTAATCAGATTTTGCATAACTGTTTCCGTTCAAGAGATACAGGGTGATTTTGGAAATTGATACTTTACTGACACTTCCTTTATCTCCGAAGTTATTAAAAATAATGCTGAGATAAAAACTACGTCTGCATCAGAATTCTTCGTAGAATCCAGTGGCGTACTCAAATTTTTTTTTTCGGGGTATGGTTTTGAAGATTCAACACGAACCTATATTTTTTTTAATGGAACACCCTATATAGCATTACTTCGTTGAATTCGTTATTTTTTTCCCTTCAAAATGATGTAGGAAAGTATATAGGTAGGATGTTCAGAAATGTTAAAAAAACACTAAAACATCAAATAATGATGATTTTTTTGTTAACGGGCAATGGATATCCAATATAAAAAAAAATCAATTGGATAATTTTCATATGTGATTTTATTTATAGTAGAGTAAGCAAACAAAGATAATACACTCATCACCAACATGAAAAACAGAACGAAGGTACCTACCTAATAGTAACAAATAAATAATACAAAAATTCATAAACAATACATAATATCTTACAGAATTAAACTCTTCAAATTGCTGTCCATTTTCCCTAATACAAATAATATACTACAGTTAAAGACACAACAGTCTCGAAGAACTTCGTGCATCAACAGAGGCAGTTTTTCAAGATTTACAAAACCGCCTTTTTATAATATAAAATGCACTCAGGCGTATTGAAAAGTTTTGTCAATTATGTATTAGGGGAGAATGGACAGCAATTTGAACAGTTTAATCTGTAAGATATTATGCAATGTTTATGAATTTTTGTATTATTTATTTGTTGCTATTAGGTGGTACCTACGTTCTGTTTTTCATGTTAGTGATGAGTGTATTATCTTTGTTTGCTTACTCTACTATAAATAAAATCACAAATGAAAATTATCCAATTGATTCTTTTTTTATATTGGAAATCCATTGCCTGTTAACAAAAAAATCATCATTATTTGATGTTTTAGTGTTTTTTTAACATTTCTGAACATCCTACCTATATATCATACATCATTTTGAAGGGAAAAAAATTATGAATTCAACGAAGTAATGATATATAGGATATTCCATTAAAAAAAATATAGGTTTGTGTTGAATCTTCAAAACCATACCCCGAAAAAAATTTTGAGTACGCCACTGGATTCTACGCAGAATTCTGTTTCTGACGTAGTTTTTACCTCAGCATTATTTCTAATAACTTTGGAGATAAAGGAGGGGTCCGAAAAGTATCAATTTCCAAAATCGCCCTGTATCTCTTGAACGGAAACAGTTATGCAAAATCTGATTAGACCAACTTGAGTTTCACGAAAAAGTAGGACAGGAACGTGAAAACCGCAAGGCTCTATCTTAAATAACAAGCGAGAAACCTGGCTGTCTCACCCAAAATGGGATGCACTATACATCATTGAGATATTTCTAACCCTGTATAATAATTGTTAGATTGGGTTTATCATATCTTTAATTAATGAATTGGGATCATTCCCGGCACAAACTTCGAAAATTACAAAAAAGAAGCACTCAATAATCATTGAATTCCTTTGAGTGACTTTGTTCTTTGAACGAATCTCCCCAATTCAGAATTCTACCGATTCTCTAGGGCGAATTTTTTCACCCTTATGTTCAATCTTAAAACAACAAACCAAACCTCAACTTATTTTCCCTTCGCTTGCCCGCCCGCCAAAGCACTCCACGCGCAAAAAAAAAGTCGTTTGATCTCCTCAGATGCTCTCTTTAAGAGTTAACAACTCCCGAAACACATGATTAATCGAAATTCATCGGAGTCGCTTCTAACGCCTTCAATCTCCATTTTCACGTCGGTTGTCGAGATGCATAATTCAACGCACATATCTCCTTTTTTCACGGTGAACCGAGCGCGCGGGGATAATTTGATGATTTCATAAATGAATTAAAAATCTGCCATCCCTCCGGAGATACCCTTCAAACGACACCCGAAGTGCGTTTAAATTTACGTCCCCGGTTCCGAGTTGAGTTTCGAACTTTCAAGGTCGTTGTTCCTCTCGGAATTAAAGCACAAGCCAGCTCTATTTTGAAAGTTCATCTATTCTATTGTTCCTCCAGAGGTAGAGGGCGGGCCACGGTCGATGGAACCCTGGACTTTTGAATCGAACGGAAGGTACGATTTCATTGAAAAGTTGGTTTTTTTGGGTAGGAACCACTGCTACATCGATCTAAAATATTTTCAGCGCTGCATTTTGGTCGCTCATATCAAAATTACTCACAACTTCCATATTTATATTTCAAGTAGAACCCCTATATTATTACTTTTTCCTACAACTGCTATAGAAAGTAGCGTATTCTTCATAGCTTACTCAATTTCAAAACTATGAATGTAGAATCCAACTATTGTTCCCTGTAAAAAATTGCGATGGTCAACCGGATGCTTGGAGACCTATTAGTTTCTTTTAGTGTCGAGGGCATGACAGTTTCAATTGATTTACAGGGAACGAATTGTTATTGTACGTAATGTAAAAAGGATGTGTTATTCTTCGAGGTGTCGAAGATATGTCAAGAGTTGTAAATCTTGAAGAGATTTATTGGGGGGTTGATAAGGTTCGAAGACAACACGGTCGTACCAGATGTGTTACATCTGTTTATCAGGTTCTAGTCCTTCTAGAATATTTGATTTCCAGGAATCCGCGAAGATCTTTGTGGGCGGTACGGCAAAGCTCTTATTGGACTAGGGGATGGTACTTTCCCCTAAGGGTGTGGCCAAGACGAAAAGAAGGGAGGTTGATATTCGAGACAGGGTAGTTCCAATCGGCCGAGACACAGTTTAACTTAAGCCGAAGACAAGTCAAGTTCGGTCGGTCAACTTAAGACTTAAGACGAAAAGACGGTTCGCGGACTAGATTAAGACGAGTCGCGAACAAGTTAAAGAGGAGACGACCAAAACTTGTAATAAGACGAAGACGTGACATAATCGAAGACGTTTCGAGTAATTAAAACTAGAGTTAAAGACGAAATTCAGTACCGTAGTGAGAAACTTGTAATTAAGACGTAATTGAGATCTTCTCAATCCTGAGTTTGTACTGTATAATTGTGGCTTTGTAAATAGATGTAAATAATTCGAAAGAGTTTAATTATTACAAATCCAACAAAGTCACGGAGAAAAAAAAGAAAGGCCAGGTAATCGAATCATACCTCTAGACGATCGATTAACCAAGCCTACATGTATTGCTCATACAGTGGGAAATATTATTCCACACGGTACTTTGCCCTCACCTCGCTTGGTAGACCAGTGAAATTGGGCTTTTGAGTCGTTTCTATGGAAATGCAATAAATTAGCACATACTGTCAACGAAGGCCATTTTGATTTGAATCAAGTCCATTACTTGAATTATTGAAATTTGTAGAGTTGTAGGAAAAGTATAGTGTGCAACATGTGGAGAAAGTCCTTTTCTCGCTCGTGTGTTTGCGGCACTCGCCTTTCAGGCTCGTGCTACTAACTTCCACACTCGCGAGAAAAGTTGGACTTTCCCCACTTGTTGTCCAATATACTATTTCTTTTTTTTTGTATAGATAGAGGCAAAAGTGTCTATGGGATTGGTACTGACCTGGATTTATTCATTTCTTTCTGACATATTTTTCAGTTGAAAGCAGGTTCGGAGATGAGCTCTATGAGAGCTGTCATGAGTGGAGTTCTGCAGGGATCAGTTCTCGGACCTCTATTATTCATAATTTACTTGAATGATAGACTTCGATCGTGGTTTCAATAATGTCTCTATGCTGATGATGCCAAAATCTATCAGAATCCTGCATTACACAAAGTATTTCAAGATGATCTGCGAAGGATTTATGAGTGGTCGGAGATCGGACTACTCCCTCTAAATAAAGAGAAGGGCTGTGTATTACACCTGGGTAAGAACAATCCGTGCTATCAACGTGCTATCACGCCTTGACTGATACCTCATCCGCGGTCCGACACCTATATGTGTTGAACACAGACCAAAGACTTCTTCTTCTTCAATGTGCCCTGACAGGTCCTCCTGACGTTGGCAATCACGATGGCGAGTTGATCTCTGTTTTCAGCCACTCTAAACAATTGTTCGACGCAGCTTATGCCCGTCCATTCGCGGATGTTCTTCAACCAGGAGATCTGCTTTATTCCTACGCCTCTGCGGCCCTCTATCTTACCCTTCATTATGAGTTGAAGGATCTGGTAACCACTGCCTCTGAGGACGTGACCAAGGTATGCCAATTTTCGGCATTTAACCGTTGTCAAAAGTTCCCGAACTGTATTTGCTCTGTCTAAGACTGCGTCATTACTTTGCATAGCCGTCCATGGCACTCTCAGCATTCGTCTATGTAACCACATTTCAAATGCTTCTAGCCGATTGATTGTGGCAGCCTTCAATGTCCAGACTTCAGCTCCGTACAAGAGCACAGACCAGATGTAACACTTGATCATTCGTTGTCTCAGCTTTAGGACCAAAGACTACGTGAACATAGTTTGAAGCTTTCACGCGGTGGTTTTCGTACAGCTCAGGCACAGTACTTTTTGCCAAACAGGGTTTTCCATGCTTGGAATTCTCTGCCGGAGAAAGTGATGTCAGCACACACCACGGGCAACTCGAAGAACGGGCTGGACAATTTTATGGACTTGTAGATTCAGTTTTTATTTTGATTTTCATTATTTTTTTTTCAATTTGAGCACGATATGATTAGTCCTCTGCTCTTTTCCTTTTGTATGTTAATGAATAAATAAAATAAAAATCTTGATTATTTATGTATAGACATCTTTGTCTCTGTCTATGGCGGTTTTCGAATAATTGATCTATTTACTTCTTTTATGTGCAAATCAGCTTCGAGAACACCTCAACGCTGAAAATATTTCACATCGATAGAGCAGTGGTTTCTACTCAACAGGTTTCATTTCGATATTTTCCAAAAATCAGTAAGATGGGAACCATATTTTTGTATTATGCTTGTGCAAACACAAGTAAAATATTTCGACCAATGAACTAGCATTCATAGTTCATCAATTATCTAGAACACGCTCTTACGAAAGTATATATAATATAAACCTTAAAATGACTTCAGATCGAAAGTAACAAAAAGTGATTTAGCCGGTATTACTCCTGTACCCTTCAACAGTAAACCTCTAGTTGAAGTCAGGCACAGCATGGTTTGAAAATATTACTTTAGGACGGGATACAATGAGATCCTGGACAGCCCAACAAGCAGCAAAACCAGCCTGAATACAGTAAGCGTGAAGATTACTAATCATTCGATATGGTCTACAGCTGGTCTAGCAAAAGGTAAGGAGGTTGTCGGTGAGGACAAACAAAAAACAAAAATGTTGTTGTGATGACGCAGAAAAAGTAACTAAGGAAATAATGAAAGATGCCTTTTCTAACGCCGAAAAGCTTGGACTAGAAAAATAATCAGAGGCACTGCCCCTGACTGTCGAAAGACAAATTCATGGGAGCAACCAACCAGCCACTAGCCCATCTGAGTACTAGATACACACGAGACTTTTTTCCTGAGACGGAAAAGGCTTTGGAAATTTTGATCGCCCTACTTGCACTGTGGAGCGATCATTCAGCACCCTGCGAAGAATTAAGACTTGGCTAAGCAGTTCGATGGTTGAGAGTCGACTTAACGGTTTCATCGTAAATACTTAGTGAACACTTCACAACAGGGTAGTTAAAGAATTTTCAAATAATCTGAGAAGGTTGTGTTTAGGTTAGATTTTAGTTTTATGATTTTGATATTTGGTATATTCAAAATTTGAGTGTTATTAAATTATCAACTGATAAAACGTGATACCAAGAGAGAGAGAGAGAATAATTTTGTTCCGTTTGCCAGCCCCAAATGTCGATATTTCTCAGGAAATATCAATATTTATTTCTTCGTGAAATATTCCAATGAATCACAATCGTGCACAAAAATAAACAGATAATTTTACATACAATGAAATGAAAATGGCTTTCGGATATTTTAATACTTTGGCGAAAAAGCCTTTCTCCTTTGATGTCGGGTTCTTCCGCCAAAATATGAAAATAATCAGATGCAATTATCGGTGATTTTTTTTATACTTTTGCAACAACCATATCTACAGAACTCCATCTCAATCGAGATACAAATTAAACACATCGATTCAAGAAAACCGAAGAAACGGCTACATTCTAAAAAAAAGCGACCGAAGTAATAGAGACTTTTTTCTCCTAAATTATTATCCCAATTAAAACTTGGGAAACATTATCCATTTCTCTGTGGCTATTATCAGCACAGATAATTTTCCACTTGTGTTACAGGATGTTATTTGATATGACGTCCACCAGAAATTCATCTATTACGATAATAATTACGGACCTTTGACCGTAGAAAATTGTTTCAAGGACCGGTCTTTCACAAGGAATTACATAACCTAGAAACTCCAGATTTTTACAAAATTGTTTATTATCTCCTGTTATATGACGAAATATGTCAACATATATGAAAACAATCCTATGTTAAAATATCAACGTAAAATAAATTAAAATGAGTATTTTAAATACCACTCGTTTCACATAAACCAATCAGGAGCTCTAGTCAAGTTCGGAGAATCGATAATACGAACTTAACTCTTGACTGCGGTTGACCTCTCAAGTTTGGATATCCGTATGTAATATCACAAGAGCTTTAATTCAATTAATGGAATCATCAAAATAATTTGTCTTTGCATTACACATAAAACAAAGTTGGGTTTGTTACCATCATAGAACTAGTTTGGATAACATTTCGTCCACAAAGTTGCTCTACGTTCGGAAGAAGGTCAAAATTTAAGCTAGATAATTGCCTGAATAGTTTGAATTCACGCCGAAAACATTCGTTGAAAGTGTATTCGGACTAAGACTAAGATGTCTAAAAACATGGTGTATGAACTCATCAATTTTTGAATGGAATGACATTCGACCAAATTGAAAATATTAGTTTTATTTCGTGGCGGCGCTGCAATGTCATACTTTTCATTTCGGTCTTTTTTCCTTTGATTTTGATGATGATGATTGGATTCTTTATTGTTTGTGAAGTAAAACATTTTATATGGGAGTGTATTTGTCGGTCGCATAAAGTACATCTAACGCTTTTATGAAGGATCTGTAGTCAACTTCGTCTCTCATTCCTCTCTCGAAACCGAAGCACTTGCAGATAACCTCAAACTCATTGGTTGACACCAGATCTGCCATTCCTCGCATGTGTAGAGCCTTCAGGAACTGCTCTCTAGTCACAGGATACATTAATTAAAACCCGATCCTAGCCAATCAGAAGCTTAACTTATATTCTCAAAATTGGCAAAACAAAATCTAATCAATCCATACACCAGGTTTTTAGAAATCTTAACTAAGATGAATGGTTTTCTATCCATCTTAATTTGGACATTTCTAAACTGAGAGATGTTTTCAACTAATATGACAATTATGTTTCATTCA
This sequence comes from Harmonia axyridis, assembly GCF_914767665.1. NCBI lineage: Eukaryota > Metazoa > Arthropoda > Insecta > Coleoptera > Coccinellidae > Harmonia > Harmonia axyridis. Next base: position 54,963,445 of record NC_059502.1, on the reverse strand, counting down.
AAAAGTCATTTGAACATAGTTTGCATGCATAAAGCACTTCAAAATTCTAGAATATTACATTTTTTTCGAAATATATTAACAGAAAAATCGATCACAACTGGAGTTTTCAGATATAAATATCAATCCAGGTCAAGAAATTCATATTTGTCATGAACTGCCAGCAACAACTATAAGAAAAACTGAAATATGACTAAATGGAAATAAAAAAACGAAAATTTAATCTCCATGAATTCACTAAAATACTGAAATTTCAACTCAAAATATGGGTATTGTCACTTTGATATCGATAAAAAAGGGTATCATTTTTACCAACTATAAAAAATCTCTAGTTTGAAATTAAGTGCCTACCCCATAGTTTTCGTAGTTGATATACAGATCACATTGCTATTAAATTTGCATATACATTTTCGAAAAACGGATATGTCTTTGTGAATGCATCTACCCAAAAGCACTTAATATTTTTCTGAGATCAGATAGACTTCAATAAAACTGGAACAAAAAATCTTAGATAAAAACACTCCAACATCGCAGTCGTGTTTTTATCAGCCTCGTTAAATTTCTCAACAATCTAGTTTATCCAATGAAAATCAGCTCTCTGGCTTCCACGTACCTATTATAGGTGTCCCCAAAGTCCTTGTCTAGTGAGAAAATCTCAGCTTCCTTTAAGCTAGAAAAAATTGAATGACACATTTTCCGACCCCATTTTTGAGAGAATCAATTTGGTGAAAACAGCAACCTTTCAAGTTCAACTGTTTTTAAGCTATTGGAAACTGGCGTGGAATGAAATGTTCTCATAACTTCTTTATTACTGGTGATATGAAATAAAAACATTCTGCAGGCACTTTTTCAGTAGAATACATTGGTGTCATCGTTTGTTTTTATTGCCATTAGTTTTGAAGTTATGAAACAAACTTAGGTTTTTTTAAATGTAAACCATAAACATTTCTATGACAAATAAAATCCCTTTTTTTTGGCTTCAAAAATATATAACATAACATATAAATTTCTTATGAACTGTAAAAATCATCAAGAAATTCAATTTCACACGGAAAATCAACCTAGTATGACAATTACCATTGTGAACTTCAGATCCAGATTGCAATAAAAACACATGCTCAAGTAATAAAGAAGTTATGAGAACTTTTCAAGCCGTTTTGCTTAGAGCATGAAAAGAATCGAACTTAAAAGGTCCTAGTTTTCACCAAATCAATTCTCTCTAGAAACAAGCCCGACAACGTGACATTCATTTTTTTCTAACACGAAGGGATTCTGAGATCCCCTCACTAGAAAACTAATTTGAGACACCGGATACGATAAAATAGGTCTAGTGCAATATTCACTTATTAAAACGGAATGTATTCGAGAAATAGAGATCCCTGCTCGATCCATTTCAAAATGATGGAAATAATCATAAAATTGAGTTCGCAATTGTATAGCCTATCAACTTTTTTAAGAAAGAGTATATTCGCGTAATCGTATTTTATGCGATCTCAAGATCATCATGAAAAGGTAAATTCTATTCGCAGGTCGAAAAACCTCTAAAGTGATTCATAGATTCAATAACATCTCCAACGAAAGTTTTACCCTCTCATACCCAAGACCATAACAAGGACTTTATGAGGAGACAGTTTCCAAGTATTACGTCTCTTAAAGGGTTGTTTCGCTTTGAGAACGGATATCTATCATAACAATACACCAACAGGAGGGGTTCAGACGACACAAGAATAAAATTCTCCTGTTTGAGACCTCCTATCCCTTTCTTCCAGGATAACGAGTCTATTGGCCTCGATTTGGAACACTTTGGGAGTTTTAATATCTGGAAAAGGTCATGTACGAGTCAATAAACTGGAGTCTGGGTATTCAGAGCATTATTCTCATAATCTGTTGTTGAGGATGGTGAATATTTCAGAAATCCGATATATTTAATTCATTCAATAGTCAGAAACCGCTTTTAAGCCATATTTGTCGTGACCTTTAATATACGTAGATAGCAGACATTGTGAAGATTTGATCTGAACATGTGCATCTTATCATTCACGAATATTTGTAAATGAGAAAGCTGTGTGCAAAATGGGTACCGCGCAGCAAACAATCGATCTAAAGCAATAACGTGTTAATGATTCTGAGCAGTTTTTGAAGCTGTTTAAGTGCAATAAAACTGAAATTTGCGTCGATATGTGACAATGGATGAAACTTCATCATTTCACTCCGGAGTCCAACGAAGCGAGGAAAACACAACAGACAACTGGCAAAGTTCGGGCATCAGTATTCTGAGATTCGCAAGGTATTAGATTCATTGATTACCTCCAAGAAGGCCAGACCATCAACAGCGATGATTATATAGCGTTATTGGAGCGTTTAAAGGATGAAATCGTTGATAAACGCCCCATTTGAAAAAAAAGGTGCTGTTTCATCAAGACAATGTGCCGTGTCACAAATCAATGAAAACAATGCAAAATTGAGTGAATTGGGTTTCGAATTGCTTCGGCATGCACCGTTTTCGCCAGATCTAGCCCCCAGAGAATTTTTCCTGTTCTTAGACCTCAAAAGAATGCTCGCTGGAAAGAAATTTAGCGCCAATGAAGAAGTAATCGCCGAAACTGAGGCCTATTTTGAAGCGAAAAATGGTATCGAAAAGTTGCAAGATCGCTATAATCGCTGTATCGCCCTCGAAGACAACTATGTTGAATAATAAAATCGAATTTTGCCAAAAAAAATATGTTTGAGACCGGGGACTTTTCATTTGGCCTGTTACAGAGGTGAATTTACTTGAAGAATTGGAAGACTTCCCTTCAATGACCTCTCATCTGATTCCCAACCGTTTAGAATTCTGCCTAAGAAATCTAACCTTAAAAAAAGTGATGTTCAATACTGCTTGGTATAAACCGTGTAAGTAGAGCCTTCTATGAGAGTTTGATATAAAAACGAATTCATGGGATGTATCTGCTTCCAACACATACTGGTATGAAATTTCATAACAATTTTACCACAAGTTTCGCCAAGATCTATGTAATTTTTTTTTCTTCAACGCGAAAAGTTGTTATTTAGCAAATCCCAATTATTTTTCAGTTTTCTAACTATCCTAGAGAATGGGTCACCTTATTTTGAAACACCCTGTATACAGATGCGACCAAAAAATATGAAAAGTAAACATTTACTCAGAACTCCCAGTGGAGTGAATCAGAATATTCGAGATCGATAGAACAGGATAATATCAAGAAAACAAAATTTAAAGAACTAATTTCTCAAAAACTTGACACAACTCAATCGTGAAATTTGAAACATATATTCCTAGGATAATTTCAATTATAATATATTTATTGAAATTTTCTCCGCGATATTTCTAATTGTTTTCTCACGAGTGGAAATATTTTACGTTGCAAGATGAAATAGTGAAACATACCATCAATATTCTGTATTGTTTTTTTCAAGAATTGATCCCTTTTGAATATTTAATTACAGTCAAAATATATAGATAACGGACAACTATATGGTTCGAGAAATCGAAAAACAATCAGAAAAAAGTGAATCAGAATCTTTTGAGCGCTGATCTTTTATGCACCAATTACGCCCTTAGGCACCACAATAACCATATGCGGTTACATGCTCTCAAAGGGCGCCATTGTCGCATGAATGATCGAGCGCTCAGAAGATTTTAACTTCACGTCAATGCTTTATTCATTTTTGTTTATATTGAATTATTCCATGGATATCTGATAGATAACGAAATTGAAGAACCTGAAAAAGCAGACTTGATTAATTTATGTTATTGCATCCCAACATGAAACCTGGAGAAGACATTCAATAACAGCGAAATCCCGAGGCACCGCTGGAAGTTACATTCATACATTTTTTCGCATCAATCTTCCATCTCTCGAATACCTTGTTGACAATATGATTGGGCCTGCTATTTGAGTTCACTGACGAGAATAACGATTTCTTTGTTCTCTAGGCTTCCTGGTCTAGGGACTCCACATCATTTCCTCATTAACGTCGATAAAATCAAATCCATATAAATTATGTGCCCAATTTAATGAAATCCGGATCAAAAACCATCATAAAAACATGGTTTGTAATCATATAAATTTTTCATGAAGCATGGAAATATATTTTTCGGAATGTGTACTTTAGGTATACTTTGAAGAGATGTCGCAAAACTTTGAAAGCGTCCACACTTCGGTCAAAATATTCAATGTTGCGAAGTATTTTTAGCATAAAAGATAACATTGATATATCCACATATCAAAAATTACGTTCACTTTTGAAGAGAAAGTCCGATAATTACGTCCCCAAAAAATCAAATATATTGACAGCAGAACAATTGCAGAGATTTTTAAACGAAGCAGGAAGCTCCAGACAAAGAATATCTTCTAATAAAGGTCAGTTCATTCCTAAGGAATAGAATTAGAATTTCGTTTTTTTCCCTCTTTTCCACATAGCTTTTTGTGATAAATGAGGCTTTCAGTTAATAAAATTGATTAGATAATTAAAGAATTCTGAAAACGATGAAGGATAATGAGAATAAGACAGCCGCTAAAAAACATTTTCTTAGTTAAGCGACGTTTCGTCTGTATATTCAGACTTCTTCACAGCCAGAACTAATTGTTGTAGGCTAAACAAATCATCGAATTTACAGGGTTTGAGTGAAATCTCAGTCAAATATATGTAGGATCCAGTCTATTGTTGCCTGTAAATAATTGAGATGGTCAACCGGATGCTTAGTCTCTTCAAGTGCCAAGGGCATGACAAATTCAATGAGTTTACAGGGAACGAATGGTTATTGTACATAATGCACAAAGGATGTGTTATTCTTTCGGGGTGTCGAAGAATGTCATATGTCGATTGTAAAACTTAAGAGTTATGGAGTTGGGAAAAGTTTCAGAACAAGACGATTATGCCAGATGGGTTTCATATGTTTTCTCAGGCTCTAGTCCTTCTAGAATATTCGATTCCCAGGAATCCGCGAAGATCTTTGGGAGCGGTACGGCAAAAGATTTCATTGGACTAGGAGATGGATGGTACCTTCCCCTAAGGGTGTGGTCAAACCGAGACAGGGTAGTTCCAATCGGCAGAGAGCACAGTTAAGATTAAACCAAAGACGTGTACAGACGGTACAGTTTTAACTCAAATCAAAGACGAGACAAGTTCGGTCGGTCAACTTAAGACGTAAGACGAAAAGACGGTTCGCGGACTAGATTAAGACGAGTCGCGAACAAGTTAAAGACGAGACGACCGAAATCTTGAAGTACGACGAAGACGTTTCGAGTAATCAATTAAACGTGTTAAAGACGAAATTCAGTACCGTAGTGGGAAACTTGTAATTAAGACGTAATTAAGATCTTCCCAATACCGAGTTTGTACTGTATAATTGTGGCTTTGTAAATAGATGTGAATAATTCAAAAGAGTTTAATTATTACAAATCCAACAAAGTCACGGAGAAAAAAACGAAAGGCCAGGTAATCGAATCATACCTCTAGACGATCGATTAACCAAGCCTACATATACACCATGCTAAATAAATTGCAGAAAACATCAAACTTAAAAATAACGAAATAGAGGAGTACAAATGAAACAACTGACATCTTAAATATAGGACTTCCTATATTTAAGATGTCAGGATATACTTTCTACTCTAAACAGTATTTTTTGGTATATTTGCTTCTTTAATTTCATTAATATTCGCGTGAGTATTATTGTGACATTTTGAAATATTCAAATATAATATAAATCGTCAAAATCAAAATAAATATTCAAATTGCTCATGGGATCTATTTTCAGTATACCTAATATTCTTCTGATTGGTTGTTTTCAATGAAATGACCTCAAATTAATTAACTTAATTGGATTTCTACTTTTTAATTTTTTTTTCAAATATTAATTAGCTTTTATTCCACGAAAGTCACTCACATCAGCGTTGAGAGCGATGAAATACATAATAGCTTTAAGTCCACTTATGGCCAGAGTCCAGGAAATTTGAGTTCTATGAAACTAGAAAAATATATAACATTTCAACGACAATAATCAATGGTGAAATTACAATTATTTCAGGTTGCACCGCAGAAATTCATATTGCTGATTCATCATCAAATTCCGCTGGCGTTTTCATGGAAATATGTCTATTTTATGTGTGTTTTATGAATATGGAATATTTTGATGTGCGTACTCAAAACGAATGGGGACTTTGGAAATAACCTTATTTGTATAGGATGTGCCAAATATGGCACAGTATGCAGTAAGGGGGAAATAAGCCTCCTGTATGAGTATTATACATTATTTTTTCGAATTCACTGAATTCTCATTGAAATTAATGGAATATTTCCATAAATATCCTTTTCTTATTTTGAATTGCAGTGTCTTTTGGACCACCTATAAAATGATCCGTGAATTTGCAGAAGACTTGAACATTTTTCGTGAAGGCAATGACAGAAGTCATACAATTATATCGAAGGGTTTTCAAGATATGATCTTTAGTTCAAACCATTATATCTATGGAATTATTCGAAAAAGTGGCTTACGTCAATAGGTCAATAAGTACCATAGATAAATGATGAAGAGTGAGACATTTCTCTCATAAAGATCACTAGATGATATAAAAATTGGGCATTCTAATTTGAAAAAACAAGATGGTATCATGTTTCACCACATTTGGAGCAGCCTGTGGAGTCAAAAATAATTTAAGCTTATGCGCTGAGTACTCTCGATTCCGTCAAAATTAGAATCATGCTCCTAGCCCAAAATTTTTAAGAATTATCAACTGATCGAGCAATAACGACTCACCCTGAACAATGATGAAATAGAACCATGAAATTTATGTGAAACTGTGATATTCCCCCACGATTTTTTTCTACAAAGTATGGCAGAATGAATGAATTTGCCACAAAAATTAGACAAATAGTAGTATTTGATGAAGGTTTTATTTTCAGTTAACACTGCTTCACTTTATTCTTCTCTTAGCATATCGAATTGTCTTTTGTTGAAAAACCACCGACACAGGGATAAACATTTGTCAATGTCGGCATAATTTCTTTAATTGGATCATAACTCACGAAAATCATGGTTTATCCCAAAAAAATGCAAGTTATAATTTCAGCTCCTAAAGGGTGTTTTTTAGAGCTATAGAACTTTGAATAGCAATAAAACAACGATGGATTATTCGATTGACATGAATTTTATTTATCCGCAAGATAATATTGTGGCATTATATTTCGAATATGATTTCTGGCATATGACCTCCACGGCTGGCTCGGATGTAGTCCAATCTGGACGTCCAATTTTCGATGACTCCTTCCAACATTTGTGGCCGTATATCGGCAATAACACGGCAAATGTTGTCTTCCAAATGATCAAGGGTTTGTGGTTTATCCGCATAGACCAATGACTTTACATAGTCCCACAGAAAGTAGTCTAGCGGTGTTAAATCACAAAATCTTGGAGACCAATTCACAGGTCCAAAACGTGAAATTAGGCGGTCACCAAACGTATCTTTCAATAAATCGATTGTGGCACGAGCTGTGTGACATGTTGCGCCGTCTTGTTGGAACCACAGCTCCTGGACATCATGGTTGTTCAATCCAGGAATGAAAAAGTAAGTAATCATGGCTCTATACCGATCACCATTGACTGTAACGTTCTGGCCATCATGATGACCAATGATTCCACCAGCCCATAAAGCGCACCAAACAGTCAGTTTTTCTGGATGTAACGGTGTTTCGACATACACTTGAGAATTAGCTTCACTCCAAATGCGGCAGTTTTGTTTGTTGACGTAGCCATTCAACCAGAAGTGCGCTTCATCGCTAAACAAGAATCGCTAAAATGGACTTAGTGCGCGATACTTATCCCGCACAAAACCATTATTTTCGAAATAAATGTGCACTATTTGCAAGCGTTGTTCAGGCGTGACTCTATTCATGATGAATTGCCAAACCAAACTGAGAATAAATCACTGGACAGCTGTTAAATCGGTCGCCATCTTGAACAGTAATGCCAACTTAAAGTTATATACCTCGAAAAAAAAACACTCGTTATATTTTCAGATCAGGACTCAATCGTAAATCCTCCTAGAAATTAAATAACTGCATGCATTGAAACTAGTTCAGTTCCATGCAGAGAAAAAGTCTTTATATTTTTTCATAGGACCCTTGAGATATTCTAAATGTACCAAAATTCAACCTAAACTTCAGGCAAGGTATCAAGGGAGCAACTTTCTTGTCTACCGCTAAAAGAAAGATATCTCACTCTCTTTGATGAGGAAAAGAGCATTATACGCTAGAAAACTTACGTGAAACTTTTATTGAAGTACTTATTTTCGGAAACTTCAAATTGATAAAGACAGTGGAATCATAAATCAAACTTTCATCGTTGAAAATGGTTTCGAAGCCGTTGAATAAAATGAGAAGTGTGTATTCTATATTTTAAATTCCTAAAAAACCACAGAAATGTCGTTGTTGTTCAAAAACAATTCGTAAGAAAATACGTTTCAAACTCGATCATTCGATGAAAATATCGGAATATTTTCCGGAACCTCAAAAGAATACAGTTTCACTGAATCTCGATATATATCTTCAAACAGATTCCCGTATGAAACTCATTAACTGTTCTGAAATGAAAGGAAAGTCCTTGTTGTCACAAATACAAAAGAATCCAATTTGATCGCAGAACTTCATGCCGCCTTTATGAATTCATAATGGCTTTTAGAGATTCGAACATCGAATCAACAGTAAGGAAAATCCAATTTTGAAGTTTTTTCTCTTTACTATGCGTTGTACGAAAAAAATCGAAGACTTTTCATGCGAAAAAATTGGAAGAGTGAATTCAGTCATTCTTTCCATTGTTCAGGAAATCCAATTCATCATATAGTCGTTATTTATACGACCATGTGCACCTGATAGCTTTTCGTTATTTTCCCATTGACACAGAGCCTTATCATTATCTCTAAATATATGCGAGACAACAATATATGTAGGCTTGGTTAATCGATCGTCTAGAGGTATGATTCGATTACCTGGCCTTTCGTCTTTTCTCCGTGACTTTGTTGGATTTATAATAATGAAACTCTTTTGAATTATTCACATCTATTTACAAAGCCACAATCATACAGTACAAACTCGGTATTGGGAAGATCTTAATTACGTCTTAATTACAAGTTTCCCACTACGGTACTGAATTTCGTCTTTAACACGTTTAATTGATAACTCGAAACGTCTTCGTCGTACTTCAAGATTTCGGTCGTCTCGTCTTTAACTTGTTCGCGACTCGTCTTAATCTAGTCCGCGAACCGTCTTTACGTCTTACGTCTTAAGTTGACCGACCGAACTTGTCTCGTCTTCGACTTAAGTTAAACTGTACCGTCTGTACACGTCTTTGGTTTAATCTTAACTGTTCCCGTCTTCGGCTTAACTTGAACTGTGCTCTCTGTCGATTGGAACTACCCCGTCTCGAATATCCCTTCCTTTCGTTTTGGCCACACCCTTCGGGGAAAGTACTAGAATATTCTAGAAGGACTAGGGCCTGAGAAAAAAGATGAAACACATGTGGTACGACCGTCTTGTCTTCGAACCTTATCAACCCCCCAATAAATCTCTTAAGTTTTACCACCGACTTATGACATTCTTCGACACCCTGAAGAATAGCACATCCTTTCTACATTATGTACAATTCGTTCCCTGTAAATCTATTGAAACTGTCATGCCCTCGACATTAAAAGAAACTAATAGGTTCCGGTTGACCATCGCCATTATTTACAGGGAAACAATAAACTGGATCCTACATATATATTTGGTAATTTTTTCGAAACTTCCCCAATTATTAAGTAATGTTTATTAAACATATAAAAATGGATATTTTCAATTCGCGTACTCATTAATCGGACAATCAAAATTCGAAGAGGCTGCCAAATTGCAATTTCACCCAGAATTGCTTCAGTGACGTTGCTTAAGAGAAATAAAGAAAGTTTGAATTTGTATATTAAAAATATGAAGATTCGGTAACTTTTGATGCAACATCATTATAAATATATTTTCACTTGGATATGGAAGCAATCGGAAATCTAACATAGGCTTACAACTTTGCTTCTACCGTTTTTTTCCGAAATTTGAGGCTTTATTGGAAAAAAATATACATTTATCATTCAAAGTATTGTCCATCGCTGGCCATTACTGTCTCCCATCTTTCGGACAGCTTACGAAAAAACTGGTTATATTTTGGAGTGATCCACGAATCGATACAATTTTTTACTTCTTCATAAGACCGGAAGTTCTGGTCAACCAGGTCGTGTGCCATTGATCGAAACAAGTAATAGTCCGAGGAAACAACGTCTGGAGAATACGGCGGGGTTATTGTAATAAACCCATTTTTCGTCTCCAGTCACAATGCAATGCAGAATTTTCTTCCGTCTTTGCCTTGCAAGCAGCTGTTCACAAGCAACTAAATGCCGTGCAACAAATCTCGGCTTCAACTCGTACGGCACCTAATTTCTTTGTTTCTGAATCATTCCCATGACTTTTAGGCGTTTTGCAATGGCTTCTTGTCTTCTTCTTCTTCTTCTTCTTCTTCTTCTTCTTCTTCTACATATTTTAAGCCAGTGGCTTGTATTTCCCAATTATTTATGCCTCTTGGGAGATTGACGTCCACGAGTCCTTCCACTGTTTAGGCGGTCTTCCCAGCGGTCGACGTGTTCCTGGATTTCCATCCCTTACTATTCTGGCAATTCTTTCCTCATCCATCCTTTCCACATGGGCATTCCAAAATCTTCTTCTATTGCGACCCACTCGAACTATATCTGGAACTTCACACTCGTTGCGGATGTCTTCATTTCTCTTTTTATCTCGTAATGTGAAGCCTAGGATGTTTCTGAGTACTTTTATTTTGGTAGTTCGGAGTGCATTCTTCATCACCTTGGTGTCTGCTCTCGTTTCTATTGCGTACGTCATCATTGGTCTCATAATAGTTTTATATATTCTGGATTTAGAATCTTTCCGCATGTGTTTGTTGTTCCATACAATGTCTCTGAGAGCACCCGATATCCTTGCCGCCTTGTTTGTTGAGTCTTTAATTTCTTTGGTTCTGTCCTGATTAGCTCTTATTTGCACGCCCAAGTAAGCAACCGACATCTCCTGTTCAATTGGTCGATCCTCCAACACAAGTTTACATCTTATTGGTTCTTTTGAAGCCACGAGTGATTTCGTTTTCGCAGTCGATATTTCCAAGTTCAATGTTATGGCTTTTGTGTGAAATTTAAATAGGAGCCGTTGTAAATCGTCCTCGCTCTCAGCTACAATCACTGCATCATCGGCATAACAAATTATCTTGATCTCACCGGTTGTCAGCCTTTAACCTCTTGTTGTCTTCTTCACTTCTTCTATTATTTCGTCCATTATCAAATTGAACAAATGAGAACTCAAGGAATCCCCCTGCCTTATTCCTATCGGTGTTGTTATTTCTTCTGTTAAGCCGCTGTTCGTCACTATTTTAGTGGATGTTTGGTGATTTAGGTCCCTTATTATCTTAACGATATTGTCAGGAACATTTTTTCTCTTCAGGATACGAGTAATATCTTTCAGTTGAACTCGATCAAAAGCCTTCGTCAGATCAATGAAACAAATGTACATGGGCTTGTTATATTCTATAGACTTTTCTACCAGCTGTCGTACTATATATATAGCGTCTATGGTTGATCGGTTTTTCCTGAATCCTTGTTTCCTGATGCTTGTGTAGTTCTCTATCATTTCCGTCAGGATTTTGGTGAACAGTTTCATGGTCGAGTTCAGCAGGGTGATACCTCTATAGTTTTCAGGCTTCCTTTTGTCTCCCTTCTTGAATATGGGTATTGTCAAACTCTTCTTCCATTCATCAGGAACCCTTCCTGTATCAATAATTGTGTTGAAGAAAGTTTTCACCATATTTGAGAAGTTCATTTGGTATTCCGTCTGGACCTGGAGATTTACGATTCTTCAGTTTGCCCAGTGCTTGTTTCACCACCTCGACTGTGATTTGAGATGTCCCTGTATTTTCTGCTTCTTCTCTATATTGGCCATCATCATGCTCTTCATTTGAACAATGCAAACTCCTGAAATGATCTTCCCACGCATTCTTATCTATCTGTGCTGTTCTGGTGTATTCCGCCAGTTCCATTCTTCTATATCTCAGCATACCCCATATCTTTTTCTGAGCCCCATAAAGATCGTGTTCCATCTCAGAGGTAAATTGTTCCCAGTATTTCCGCTTTATGTCTCTTATCGCTTCGTTGGTTCTGTTTCTCACTTCTGTATACCGACTCCTCTCTTCCGGTGTTTTTCTGCTTCTGTATCTTATGTAGGCTTTTCTGGCTTCTTGTGCCACTCCCAATGATCCTGCCATTTCTTGTTGCGTTTGACACGAATCTTGATCAATTGATGCCTCCAATTCTGCATCTTCGAAAGCCTTCTCTCTTTCACCGCCATGCTGGTCTTCGACGTCAAAATCACCTTCTTGAAGCGTTAAAACCACTCTCGGCACGTTCTTTCACTAAAAGCGGCATCACCATAGGCATTCGATGAGCCCCAGTCGCAGATTTCTTCATATCATCATAAGTGGAAAATTGAAACCTCCCGTAAATGACGAGAATTTGGCTCGTAAGCTGGCAAGTTTAATCGAGAATAACTTTATGATGCAGACAGAAATCGACTATTGTATGACATCTACGATCTATTTATTTTGACTACGACTTATTACTACACCCATCTATTGCAAAATAGATGTACACCCAATATAACAAAGCATTTGTTCTTATTATTGGCCAGTGCTGTTGGTAAAGGGGCACCGCCATGAATTCAACTTATAAAAAATTTTCCTGGAAATCTAGACTTCCCTAGAAATATCCTTTACCCTCCTTGACCCCTACCTGTTTTTGAAAATGGTATCGCCACTGTTATTGGCTGATCCGTTTGTTTCTTCAAATATCGTTTTGATGTAAGTAATAATCTCATTATTCAATGATATTTCTTTTAAAGTCCTTCCTGTAGTAATGTGTTTGCGGTTTGAATTCATCTTTGATTTAATTGCTTCAAGTTTTTAAATACATTTCCATAAAGAAAGTCAATTTGAAGTTCGAGTTTTAAAAACACCAGTTAAATTCGTAGAATCTTTCCAATGTATTCAGAAATAGAGACGTGTGAAATTCTTCAAATATAATCAAATCAACCAAAAATTGTATTATAACAATTTAACAATACATAGCTGAGTCTGCAGTTGTTTAATTCCATATGTGGGTTATAATGTTCATGTTGTCGATTGTGGGAAAAGGCTGATCATTATCTGTGCAATGTGTTGCTGAAAAAATAGAAAATCTTTTGTATTAAATAATGGCGATGATATTTTATTTTCAAGGTGCAAAAAAAAAGTTGATATTTCGTAAAATTTATATGGCACAATGATCAAAGTCATATCGTAAAAATTTCTTCATTTCTTTAAATTGGTTGAACTGCTTATTTGCCCCTTAAAAATTAACTAGTGTACTCACAGCCATGAACCAAAGGACAAAATGTTGAAAAAAATTGATCTTGATGAAAATTGGTAATTTGAAAAACTTTAACCACGAAATTTTTACACAGGATGTTTCAAAATTAGGATTTAACAATAAACTTCTGATTAACCCTGAACAGTGACCAATAAGCCAGCATAGATTGAATATGCAAGTTGAAATTGATAATTTTATCTACAGTTCATTGAAAAAATGTTGTAAATTGAGCTAAAAAATAAGAAAACTATAAGACTTCAAATGTTACTAAATACCAACTGTTGCATTCATTTCTGCATCTGAATATATTTGATATGAAGACAATATTCGGGTTTCATTTGGAAATATTATTATCTACTTTCTCACTAATATAATCGAAGTAAGTACGATAGAGAAATGAAATTTTTGGTTATTATAATAGGGTACATTCTAAAGGGTGCTTTTTTTTAGAGCTATAGAACTTTAAATTGCAATAAAACAACGATGGATTATTCGATTCACATGAATTTTATTTATCCGCAAGATAATCTTGTGGCATTACATTTTAAATATGTTTTCTGGCATATGACCGCCACGGCTGGCTCGGATGTAGTCCAATTTTCGATGACTTTTTCCAACATTTGTGGCCGTATATCGGCAATAACACGGCGAATGTTGTCTTCCAAATGGTCAAGGGTTTGTGGCTTATCCGCATAGACCGATGACTTTACATAGCCCCACAGAAAGTAGTCTAGCGGTGTTAAATCACAAGATCATGGAGGCCAATTCACAGGTCCAAACGTGAAATTAGGCGGTCACCAAACGTGTCTTTCAATAAATCGATTGTGGCACGAGCTGTGTGACATGTTGCGCCGTCTTGTTGGAACCACAGCTCCTGGACATCATGGTTGTTCAATTCAGGAATGAAAAAGTTAGTAATCATGACTCTATACCGATCACCATTGACTGTAACGTTCTGGCCATCATCGTTTTTGAAGAAGTACGGACCAGTGATTCCACCAGCTCATAAAGCGCACCAAACAGTCAGTTTTTCTGGATGTAACGGTGTTTAGACATACACTTGAGGATTAGCTTCACTTCAAATGCGGCAGTTTTGTTTGTTGACGTAGCCATTCAACCAGAAGTGCGCTTCATCGCTAAACAAAATTCGCTTATGAAAATCGGGAACAACGACAATCTCATTTTGGGCCCATTCGACGAGTCTACGCCTTACTTGATGATCGTGAGTCTATTCTTGATTAATTGCCAAACCAAACTGAAAATAAATCACTTGACAGCTGTTAAATCGGTTGCCTTCTTGAACAGAAATGCCAACTTAAAGTTATATACTTCGAAAAAAAACACACATTATTTGTGGGTGATCACAGTAATTGTTTTAATAGTATCTATTTCAGTTCACTTTGGAATATGGTATGGTAAAAAAGCTCTGTCGAACATTGATCGAAATGTTGTAATTTTGTGTGAATATGCGTGATTTGAATTTAATCTAAGCTATGAGCAACTACCAATTCGTAACGACTGAAACAGTTCGATATATTTGATAATAATAAAAAAAAATTGATTTATTTGAATCAAATTCAAGTAGTGAATTGTAAAACAAGAAGGTTCATGCATAAATTCTTGATTTGGTAGTGAATGTTTAATTCCTTGAATTTCGAAATAAATTCCCAATATCAGTGAGGTATATAGAAGTTGAGTAGAAATTTGCATTTTACCAATTATTAATAGGCTTGGTTTCACAAGAACGTAGAAGTGTATTCCCTTAGATGTTCGTCTTTGAAAATCACGAACTATTCAATAATAACCAATAGAATCCAGGTTGAGAACGTTGCGAGAGATATCCGTCGTGAATTATTGGATCTTCGGCCACTCAAAGTTGGTAATCTGAATGGCGCCGTTAGTCTCTTTATAGCATCAAGATCAGCGCGCACGCAAAACGTGGAGAATTCAATTCATCGACCCATCAGCGGAGTTTTCAATCGATATCATCCTATGAATAAAGAATTAGAAGTTTAGAATGAAGCTTGATGGGGGATTTTCTGTGTTTTTCTTCGAAGGACGCGAGTATATTGTTTCCAGAGGGTTTGATGAACCTGTTTCACCTAGTTAGTTTATTTGTGTAGAAGAAGATATCGTAAAAGATTTCAAGCAATTAGTATAGTTCCTCTTTGAATGAATACAAATTGACATTT
The DNA here is from genome assembly GCF_914767665.1 of Harmonia axyridis. Lineage (NCBI taxonomy): Eukaryota > Metazoa > Arthropoda > Insecta > Coleoptera > Coccinellidae > Harmonia > Harmonia axyridis. The sequence goes on along the minus strand of NC_059502.1, from coordinate 54,947,757 downwards.
CAATGAAATTGATTGAAACAATTATGAACAAAAAACGTAATAACACAATAATTAGATAAATAACTACAAAAACGACTCGAAATGTCCTCCATTTTGATCTGAACATTTTCTTGCTCGTTTCAGAATCTCTCGTACTGCTTTCCGAATCACATTTGGATTATTTTTCATTTTCTGGCTTGCCTCTTCTATTTTTCTGATTAGCTGCTCCCGAATATTGATTTCAGAGGAGTAAAATAACGATTTCATGTGAACCCAGACATAAAAAAAAATGTGTGCAGTAATGAGAAACGACGAGAGAGTAACTCAAAAATAAAAACTGAAATGGTATAAAGCTATAAAAAGGAGAATCAATGTAGAAATAAATTACAAAGTAATGTTGAAATAATCATGGATTCAATATTTTTGCTAATTTATTGTTAAAAGTCACTTCAAACCACTTTCAGGTATCCAAATTATCAAAAACTTATTTTTTTCGGCAACCGTCCGGGAAGTGCTCACTTCCCGGACGCTTTTTCTCTGAGAAAGTAGCATTTCCCGGCCTAGTCCGGAAAGTACGTACTTCCCGGACTAGGCCGGAAAAGAATCATAGAATCCATAGCAACCGAGATAACGGCTGACAGTTCATATGAAATTAGTTGTCAAAAATTTGCATGTTTTTTGGTCGCAATCGCAATAAAATATGGAAAGCAGCAGCGATAGTGTTATTCTACATGGTTGCCGAAAAAATATTGTACGCAACACGCCCGAAAATGGTTTTTTTGGACTCGCAGACTTCCAGGACTCGCTTACGCTCGTCCTGGAATTTTGTCTATTCGTCCAAAAAAACCCTATTTTCCGGACTTGTTACGTAAATTACTATTACGTTGAAAATTTGTGCAGTAAAAGTTTCTGGGCGAAAATTTGAAGTATACGTCTCAGTTGAGTTTTTAGTGGTGTTTCGGAATATTAAAACAGATTTTCGAATTCCGATGTACAGGGTGTTGTGTCGAGAATTCAAACGATTCATAATTTTTTGTCAACCCGGACCTAGATTTTCAAGGCGGTTTTTGCATGGTACGTTTGGGCTATCAATTAGGAACATATTTTCCACATATAAAGAAAATATACTGGGTGCTTCATTTGATATGGCCTCAGAAAGAAACGGGCAAAATTCATAAAACGCCCTGTATCTCGGCTACGAAGACAGTAAGACCCAATAAATGGGGTATCTCCAGAACCGCCTTGGTGCCACCTAAGCACCTGTGAAGTATTTCCGTTTCCCAATGAAACACCATGTATTTATAATAATACTCTGTAAAATTTGTGGAACCTTCAATGTTTGAATATTGGAATATTCAAATGTAGTCTGTTCACCATACTATGAAGTTCATAAAAACAATATTGAGCAGGTTCGACGAAAATTTTCAAAATGGGTTGCGTTCAAAATGAGCAATCTCAAGAAATCGATCAATTATGTATTTCTACATAATTCTCTATCAATGAAAACACTAGCTATGAGAAGGAATAATTTTGACGTGATGTTCGTTCACAAGGTATTCAAGAATAAATTGATTGTTAATATTTACTATCTAAGTTCAAGCTGAATGCGAAAAATTTTATCCTGAGACACAGGGATGTCTTCAATGTTGAATATATCCTCCCTACTAACTATGCGATTAATACTCCTATTAAATGAGCAATAAAAAGGGAAAATTCAATAGAAATTTATCTATTCATGTGTTCTCTAATTTTGATCTCAAAAGATATTTTACGGAAATTTATCGATAATCGATATCGACTGGATTTCGATGTTTTTCCTGATTTTTCCATACCATCAAAATTTTATAGTATGAAAATTGTAAATTACAAAATGGTGAATGCGCCGGTCCATTTTTCTATCGTTACGTTCAGAGACTTGGCAGATTTTCTGGTTATTACTTTTGGAAGTTGAAGACCCTTCACAAAACATTAAAAGATTCTGCTAAAATAACTCTCACGTCTACGCTCACTTCCCTACTGTTTCATCGAAATTGTTTTGGAAATTGGAGGTGTTTTCCGAAAGGACCCCGCACGTTTTATATGGGAAATGGCTTTCCGTGAATTTGGCTGAATTTTTGATATGTTGTAGTTCTTGATAAACTGATCAGAAGTGTCCATAGCCACAAAGCTCAAAAATGGATAATTTTCGAGATATGGAGCTTTGAAAATGGATTTTCTGCAATTTTCGGGGTTTTTGGTCATCAATCGAGGAGCTCTCATTTCTGGTTGGGATGGAATTTGGATGTTCGGTGGCCAGAACCCGACTGAGAAATGATCTTCCTTGGTTATATTAGGCACCGCCATCGATAATTTTCTATACACTGCTCCACATTGGCTATGAAACATCTTTTCATGCCACAAGATGACGTCAGAATAATTCACATGACTGAGAAACGACATATTGTGAGAAAAATCATAATCATATATCCTCAGGGATAACAATTGTGATCACTATTGATGTCATTTACATATGATATGTGATTTGTTTCTCACAAATCTCGATAATCTGACAATGGGGTACCAAGATATTTTCCTCAGAATGTCTCGAAATTGATGATAGCATCTCACAGACAAACGAATCCGTGAAAATGTCTGTAGTTTTGATACAATATAGTACTATCCGGGTGGAATATAGAATTCCAAGTGTTGGAAGCTAACTATGAATGGAACTTCCGGAATTGACCCACGAATTCTTGAAAATACAATTTTTTTTCATGAACTTTTTGATAGGAGTTCAAATGGCGTGAAAGACTTGATTTTTCTTCTTATTTTTGAGATGATTTGTGATTGTGGTACGTTCGTTGATATAGTTTTATGTTACCAAATCATTCATTTTGTCGTTTCTCGGTCATGTGAATTATTCTGGCGTCATCTTGTGGCATGAAAAGATGTATGGAAGATCTTGGATTTTGTATCTCATTTCATAGCCAATGTGGAGCAGTGTATAAAAAATTATCGATGGCGGTGCCTAATATAACCAAGGAAGATCATTTCTCAGTCGGGTTCTGGCTGCCGAACATCGAAGTTCCATCCCAACCAGAAATGAGAGCTCCCCGATTGATGAGCAAAAACCCTGAAAATTGCAAAAAATCCATTTTCAAAGCTCCATATCTCAAAAACTGTCCATTTTTGAGCTTTGTGGCTATGGACACTTCTGATCAGTTTATCAAGAACTACAACATATCAAAAATTCAGCCAAATTCACGGAAAGCCATTTCCCATATAAAACGTGCGGAGTCCTTTCTACCGATTTTTCATATTTCAAGCAATGAACTTTTTCGTTTTGGATTAAATTATGAATTAATTCAATTATTTGTTTCATGATAGAATGACTCTTGTTAGATCGGTAGAATACTTTTACTGATTGCTTGATAAACAGAACAGAAGTTGAGCGAAGTACCGTTCGGAGAACGCTAGGTTAGAATGACTAAATATGCGGAAGTACTATCATAGGGGATCTAATTTTTCCGAAAAAAAATCGAAAATATACGTTGCTAAGTAATATTTCAAGTGTGAGTGCTGGTGGCATCAACAACAATCTGAGACGAGCATTTTTGCACCTGCACGAATGCTTTTTTTTTTAATATTACTTCGCATTTTGTTTTTTCGATTTTTTCAAAGGAAATATTATACGCCCGAATGGTATTTGACAAGACTATTTCATGAGACCATAATTTGTTATCAAAGGTATTTTCGGTAATATCACCTGTCGAGTTTTGCCGCGGGTAAACTCGAAAGAATTACTGACAGGTGCTGTCATACAGTTTTTCCACTAGAAACCATTTGTCATTCAGAATTGAACGTTTGTGATTGGTAAAAATCAACACGAGGAAAATAGTCATTGAAATAATGAAATACTTTTAATTAATTTAATATTGAGTTTAATTCATTTAATATTGGAAGTGTGTGTACAAATAAAACAATTGCTGATGGAAAAATAGCTGAATTCACAGAAACTGCAGCTGAATTTGTTCAACTCGCTAGGCATATATTGTTCAGCAGAGTCGAATATATTCTCCAGGGAATCCTACACAACTTTGATATGAATGCCATAAATGACTATGTTGATTTTTTGGATAATTATCCTGTAGTTCAAGTGGATCTATTGTGCAAAAACACTATAAATATCTCGAACGTTAATTATTACCGATCTCAGATAGTAATTGGAGTCGTCACTACCCTCCTCCTCCAAACTATTGTCTTCCGTCGGTAAAATGTCCTTACCGTTCTCGATAGTTAATATACTATTATTATACTGTCCAAGCGATACACTTCCATAAACACGACGTGTTCTTGTCATGGAGTTATCCATTTCCATTACAACCCATATACACTGCGCAAATTAACGCACATTATGGAAATCTCAAATTTTTTCTACAACTGAAGGTGTTCTCAATGATAATTATTTTTATCAGAATTATGCATGCATATGTTATCCACTTTCAACGTTTTTCTTCAATACAGATGTTTTTTCCCAGCAGGAATAAAAAAAGATGAGATAATCAGATTTTGAATGTATTGGCTTCATTCTGAAATTCTGTTCTCGATCAATTCTAGTGATCAATAGTTTTTCTTTCGTTTGATTTTCTACACTCGATCACTATGCAACGCGAAACACGTAATATGACCCAAGAGGAATGTGCCCAAGCGGTAGTTTTGCGAGAAGAAGGGTGGACATACACAAGAATTGCAGAAAGGTTTGGAGTGTCCCATACAAGTGTGTCCAGAATGTTGCAGCGATTCAGGGAGACAGGTATGAATGTCCGAATACCAGGACAGGGTAGACCACGGGTAACAACTGCCATTCAAGAACGTTACTTGAGAGTTTCTTCGTTGAGACAATGGTTTGCAACCGCTCGCCTCCTTCAAAATCAGCTTGAGCAAACTCATGGGGTGCAAATTAGCAGTCAGACAATAAGAAATCGCCTCAGAGAATATGATTTAAGGCCTCGTGTCGCGGCAAGAGGCCCAGCTCTTACCCCAGCCCATCGAAGGGTGCGTTTAGATTTTGCGAGAGAGCATATCCATTGGGAAGAGGCTGATTGGGAAAGAGTTCTCTTCACAGATGAGTCTAGATTCTGCCTCTACCATTGTGATCGACGTTCCCTTGTATACAGACGTCCACATGAAAGATATGCTCAGTGCACTCTTTCCCAATCAGCCTCTTCCCAATGGATATCTCTCTCGCAAATTCCAAACGCAAACCGTTGTCTCAACGAAGAAACGCAAAAGTAACGTTCTTGAATGGCAGTTGTTACCCGTGGTCTACCCTGTACTGGTTTTCGGACAATAATACCTGTCTCCCTGAATCGCTGCAACATTCTGGACACACTTGTATGGGAAACTCCAAACCTTTATGCAATTCTTGTGTATGTCCACCCTTCTTCTCGCAAAACTACCGCTTGGGCACATTCCTCTTGGGTCAAATTGCGTGTTTCGCGTTGCATAGCGATCGAGTGTAGAAAATCAAACGAAAGAAAAACTATTGATCACTAGAATTGATCGAGAACAACTGATTTCAATATATTCAAAATCTGAAAATCTCATCTTTTTTTATTCATGCTGGGAAAAAACATCTGTATTGAAGAAAAACGTTGAAAGTGGATAACATATGCATGCATAATTCTGATAAAAATAATTATCATTGAGAACACCTTCAGTTGTAGAATAAATTTGAGATTTCCATAATGTGCGTTAATTCTTTTGCGCAGTGTATCATTACCTTCATTCGTTCCTCGACAACATTCAAAGGGAACATTCTATTGTTCATTTACAGTTAGTGACAGATATTAGTATATTAATTATAAAGTGCACAGTATGTGCGATATTATCCGAGGGATATCATGTGTTACAGCTTGCGAGCAGAATCTACGGATTACTTTAATGACCTAAACTTTTTTTTGCATTCGTCGGCGAAATTCAAAGGGAAGTAATGAAGTTTGATACTCACCTTCAACATAACGGCCCCAAATGAATCAGGTTACTGTAAAACGTTTGGATCGTTTATTGCAATTGGATATATACCTTAGGGGTTTTCTCTAACTCTTGATTGAAATATTTATGACACCTTTCCGGGGTAGGCGAAAGAATATTGAAAAACCATTATGGATGTGTTGGGTCGAATGGCTTCGGCTGTATGAATGGTAATTCTGATTTTAATTTCCCCATTTTATTACATGAGTTCATAAATAAAACGATGCGAATAGTCAATTATATTACATTCTCTAATAATAAACTAAGTTTTATGAATATTGGAGTGCGAATTCGTGTTGGACCGGAATAATGAAAAGATAGATTATAACTACTTTCAGGATAAGGGATAACAAGAAATGATGTAAATTAATCTTATGGGTGGCCAGTAATCGCTAAATTTCATAAAAAAGCTATACTTTCATTAATACCTGTTACACCTGTATGCTACATGATAAATTGTGCGATCAGGTTCGGATTTTTTTTGGATTCTATGAAAAAAATCATTTGTTACACATTTTCATAAACAAAAGGAATACCAGAATGAGTTATTGGTTTGAGACCTTTTTTAATGATGAACTATTTTCTTGACAGGGTTGAAGGTCAGGTTGTTGGAACAAAAACCACCTCTCAGACCATTGCCGACATGTTTCAACTTTATTCTAAAATCTTCTTCAGGGCTCTATAATAAATTACAAGATTTTTTTTAAAAACACTAATAAATAAATCATGTTGGAATATACAATGGCACATTACAATTGAATAAATAATTACATGAATATCTGAACAATAAAATGCAAAAAAGGAATTTTTTAAAAACGAATAGTGAGAGAAACATTGAAAACAATCCAGCTCAGCATACAGGTACTTGATGATTTTACATTAAAAAGGGGAAACCAATTACTTACAGTCTATTTGCGATTTTTTTGTCAGAATCATGAAATATATGAAACAAATATCAAATTATAATCTAAAACGAACGAAATGATAAAACGGGAACAGACATACATATGTTATAAGTAAATAATGAATAATGTTTATATCTACATAAATGACATTGACATTCAATTTGAATGATTAGTTCAAGTTATTTTTCCTTTTTTTTTGTTGATGAGATAGTAATAGGCCGTATTCAAACATTCAGTGTCTGTTCTCCTGTTAATGGATTTTTCATCTTGTTTTATTGAGATCATTTCATGTAGTAAGCGTTTCATTGAAATTCTTTGGTGTCCCAATATTTTTATTGAATCGATGTTAAAATCAAAAGAATGGAGTGTATTCGACACATGTTCAGCTGGAGCGGTGTTGTTCTCCTTTTTTTTTCAGAGGGTTGAGTTTGTTGAGGGAATCTCTCTTATGTTCAGAGATTCTGTCTTTAAGATACCGACCTGTTTGTCCTTTATATGTAGACTAACAATCCCTGCAACAAATCTTACAGATAACATTACTCAACAATTCTTTTGAGTTGTACTCTTTAACCTTGAGAAAAGCTTTCTATTAGTGTTATCAGATCGAAAAGCTATGTCAACACCAAGCGATGAAATAGTTCTTCTGATCTGCTCAGATAAACCCTCAACGTAAGTCAAGGCGTAAAATTTTTTGTTTTCTATTATTTGGTCTTGAATCTGTTCCCGATTTCTGTAATTATTTATTCAATTGCAATGTGCCATTGTGTATTCCAACATGATTTATTTATTAGTGTTTTTAAAAAAAATCTTGTTATTTATTATAGAGCCCTGAAGAAGATTTTAGAATAAAGTCGATACATGTCGGCAATGGTCTGAGAGGTGGTTTTTGTTCCAACAACCTGACCTTCAACCCTGTCAAGAAAATAGTTCAACAAGAGGAATCTACAACTGTCCATTTATAATCGTTATTAATCTTGTGACATCATTCGATAAAATGTTAGCAAAGAAACTTACAAATTATTCGAATAAAATAACAGTGTTGTCTAAAAAACAACACAATTTTTTTCAAGGAAAATCCACAGAGACTGTAATATTTCAAATCCTTCAGAAAATAATAATTTCTCTTGAGGAAGGAGTAATTCCTTCAGAAATCTCTCTCGACTCTTTTAAGGCTTCTGATTGCGTTGTCCATAGATTATTGCTGTTGAAACTTGAAAAATATGACATCAGAGGTATTCCACTGAAACCTTTTGAAAGCTACCTCACGAACAGGAAGCAAGTTATTGTTCTGAACAAAATGTGATCACTTTTAGAGGAGTACCACAATAAATCAAATCGACAATAACACCTTGAAGATTTCATATTTTGCCAACGCGAATACAGGTGATGAAGGGTGTTTTTTTAGAGCTATACAACTTTAAATTGCAATAAAAAAAAATTTTAAATATGATTTCTGGCATATGGCTGGCTCAGATGTAGTCCAATCTGGACGTCCAATTTTCGATGACTTTTTCCAACATTTGTGGCCTTATATCGGCAATAAAACGGCGAATGTTGTCTTCCACATGGTCAAGGGTTTGTGGCTTATCCGCATAGACCAATGACTTTACATAGCCTCACAGAAAGTAGTCTAGCGGTGTTAAATCACAAGATCTTGGAGGCCAATTCACAGGTCCAAAACGTGAAATTAGGTCACCAAACGTGTCTTTCAATAAATCGATTGTGGCACGAGCTGTGTGACATGTTGCGCCGTCTTGTTGGAACCACAGCTCCTGGACATCATGGTTCTTCAATTCAGGAAAGAAAAAGTTAGGAATCATGGCTCTATACCGATCACCATTGACTGTAACGTTCTGGCCATCATCGTTTTTGAAGAAGTGCGCTTCATCGCTAATGGACGTAGTGCGCGATACGTATTCCGCACAGAACCATTATTTTAGAAATAAAATTTCACTATTTGCAAGCGTTGGTCAAACGTGAGTCTATTCATGATGAATTGCCAAACCAAACTGAGAATAAATCTCTTGACAACTGTTAAATCGGTCGCCATCTTGAACAGAAATGCCAACTCAAAGTTATATACCTCGAAAAAAAACACCCTATACAAGAAATTTCCAATTTTTCAATTTTTTAGGGCTCGTGTCCCTAAATTCTTCACTCATGAGAAAAAATGAACTTTCCACATTTGTGTTGCAGAATATACTATTTCCTACCAAGAGTAGTTAGGAATCTCAATGAATTCATAATGTTTCAAAAAACAATATTTTCCGTTATTGAGTGTGAACCTTATACTCTTGTTGAATTCAGGAACTACCTAGTGTTGAGGATTATAGGTTTATGTTCTTGTGGAGAAATTCTGATTCGCTTCATTCTTTTTATGTTTTAATAATAATTATGGATAATGTGGCATAAATTTATAATGATATCTATGATATGCTATTGTTTGTAATGAATTTCGACTTGTTTCCATTTTATTTCTTACAATTCTGGAAATTGATACATATCACTAAACTCGAAGTTTTTTACTTCTATCGAATATTTGGCTATATCTCCTGAACCATGCGTTAGTTTGTGAAACAATTTTTCATTTCTTTTCATTACTGAATTTTCCTTCAGAAGTTTTTCCTAAAAAGTGGCATCGAATTGAATTGCTAAGACTTTACACCTAGCGGTGAGATTTCACAAGTTACCAGTACTAAAGTATCTGGGATCTAACAGTGGTGATGGAATTGATAACTTCAGATTAACGAATTACTGGACAGCTGATTGGCTAAATTCATTGAAATGAAAATTATGAACTCTAGAGATTTCAAAGCTGAGTGAAGTTAAAACATTCCAAATCCAAATTGAAAAATGACAAAAAGCGTCAGTTAATAAGTGAGTTATTTCGATGGAAAATAAACCATAAAACTGAAATTTCGAGATTCGGAGGTTAACCGTTGACATAAGCGCGTGCTTCCTTTAAATT